>NW_007728714.1:205774-228015 GCF_000696425.1 Galeopterus variegatus | reverse complement strand
TTTCTTTAAGAAGTTTTATTGTTTCAGGGTGTATATTTAATTCTTTAATCCATTTTGAGTTGACTTTAGTATATGATGAGAGGTATGGGTCTAGTTTCATTCTCCTGCATATGGATATCCAGTTATCCCAGCACCATTTGTTGAAGAGGCAGTCTCTTCCCCAGTGTATAGGCTTGGTGCCTTTGTCAAAGTTCTGATGACTGTAGGTGTGTGGGTTGATTTCTGGATTCTCTATTCTATTCCATTGATCAGTGTGTCTGCTTATATGCCAATACCATGCTATTTTGGTTATTATAGCTTTGTAGTATAGATTTAAAGCAGGTTGTGTTATGCCTCCAGCTTTATTTTTTTTTTGCTCAAAATTGCTATGGGTATACATGGTCTTTTGTTATTCCATATAAATGTCTGGATGGTTTTTCCATTTCTGTGAAAATGTCATTGGAATTTTGATGGGGATTGCATTGAATTTGTACATCACTTTGGGTAGTATGGACATTTCAACAATGTTGATTCTTCCAATCCAAGAGCATAGGATATCTTTCCATCTCCTTCCGTCCTCTTTAATTTCTCTTAGCAGTGTTTTGTAGTTCTCATTATAGAAATTTTTCACATCCTTGGTTAACTCTGTTCCTAAGTATTTAATTTTTTTGGTGGCTATTGTAAATGGGCAGGTTTTCTTGATTTTTCTTTCTGCATGTTCACTATTGGAGAACAGAAATGCTACTGATTTTTGTGTATTGATTTTGTATCCTGCAACTTTGCTGAAATGATTTATCAACTCCAAGAGTTTTTTTGTAGAGGCTTTAGGCTGTTCCATGTATACAATCATGTCATCTGCAAAGAGGGACAGTTTGACTTCATCTTTTCCAATCTGGATGCCCTTTATTTCCTTCTCTTCTCTGATTGCTGTGGCTAGTACTTCCAACACTATGTTGAATAGGAGTGGTGAGAGTGGGCATCCTTGTCTAGTTCCTGTTCTTAAAGGGAAATCTTTCAGCTTTTCCCCATTCAGGATATTGGCAGCGGGTTTATCATGTATGGCTTTAATTATGTTGAGATACTTTCCATCTATACCTAACTTGTAGAGAGTCTTTATAATGAACGAGTGTTGAATTTTATGAAATGCTTTTTTGGCATCTATAGAGATGATCATATGTTCCTTGTGTTTGATTTTATTGATATCGTGTATCACATTTATTGATTTGCATATGTTGAACCAACTTTGCATCCCTGGGATGAATCCCACTTGATCGTGGTGTATAATTTTGCATATGTGTTGCTGTATTCTGTTAACTAGTATTTTATTGAGGATTTTGCATCTATATTCATCAAGGATAATGGCCTGTAGTTTTCTTTTTTAGCTGTATCTTTACCTGGTTTTGGTATCAGTGTGATGTTTGCTTCATAGAATGAGTTTGGGAGAATTGCCTCTGTTTCAATCTCTTGGAACAGTTTGTAGAAAACTGGTGTCAATTCCTCTTTGAATGTTTGGTAGAATTCTGCTGTGAATCCATGTGGTCCTGGGCTTTTCTTTTCAACCTTAGAATATTTATTCTTCTCATCAGCACATGGATTATTCTCCAGGATAGATCACATGTTAGGTCACAAATCAAGTCTCAACAAATTGAAAAAAATTGGAATTATCCCATGTATTTTTTCAGGCCACTATGGATTAAAATTAGAAATTAATAACAAATGAAATTCTGGAAACTATACAAACACATGGAAATTAAACATTATTCTATTCAATGACATATGGGTCCAAGAAGAAATCACACACATGAAATCAAAAAGTTTCTTGAAACTAATGAAAACAGTGATACATCATACCAAAACCTGTGGGATACTGCAAAGGCAGTACTAAGGGGGAAATTTATCACATTAAATGCTTGCTTCAGAAGAATGGAAAGATGGCAAGTGAACAACCTAACACTGCACCCTAAAGAACTAGAAAAACAAGAACGATACAAACCCAAAGTTAGCAGACTGAAAGAAATCATTAAGATCAGAGCAGAACTTAATGAAATTGAAACCCAAAATATGATACAAAAGATCAATGAATCAAAAAGTTGGTTTTTTTAAAAGGTAGATAAAATTGACAAACCATTAGCATGGCTAACTAAAAAAAGAAGAGAGAAAACCCAAATAACAAAAATTGAAATGAAAAAGGTGAAATTACAACTGATATCTCTGAAATACAAGGAATCATTGGAGACTACTATAAATAACTATATGCCAACAAATTTGAAAATCTGGAGGAAATGGATAAATTTCTGGACACACAGAAACTACCAAAACTGAGCCAAGATGATGTAGAAAATCTGAACAGACCAATAACAATAAAAGAGACTGAAGCTGTTATCAGAAGGCTCCCAACAAACAAATAAATAATTTGATAGAAAGTGCTCAGTTTCTATGGGTTTGGGTTACAAGACACACTTCTGGGTTTCTAGCAACTCCCCAATGTCTCAAGACTCCCCTCCAGTTTCTCCCCTAGAGGAGAGTTACTATTGCTTATTGTGCCTATTTTTTGTACCAACACCAGGAGATTGAGACCACAATAGGTGGACTATGCAAATCTAGTAGCTGAGCATGCTCAGTAGAATTGTTATATAACTCTAGAAGAGAAACAGACTCATGACCTTCCACCAGAGGTGCTAAAGAGCACAGAATATTCTTGAACATATGCAGTACATGTGAAAGAATTTGACGAATGTGTTCTAAAAAGATATCAACTGAGCATGTGCATAATCTGTTAAATAACTGGGAGCCACTGCCTTAGCTGAATATTCATTCGATATTATGAATATGTATTAGATAGCAAAACTATAAAAGTGGAATCCCTGTAGGAGGTGGGGTTGTTGCTCATTTTCTTGGGGCCAACCCACACTGCACCTGAGGTGTGTATTTCTTACGTTTTGTACCAAACTTGTCTTTAGCAGGCTGCTGTTCACTCTAAAGCTAGGCTGCACTTTGTGAATGTGTATTTAATTTTGTATTAAACTTGGTGTGGGCCCTGCTTAGTCTCTGGAGCTAGGCTGCACTTTCTCTGTGAAATCTATGATCATTCACTACATTAAACTTGTTCTCTGTTTCTACAGTGACTCTGCTCTTGAATTCTTTCCTGTAGCTGAGTCAAGAACCTGGTAAGAGGACAGTGTGGGTTGAGGCTGGCATCAGGCCTTCCCATACCCTCTCCTCCAGTATCAGCTTGAAGACTGAGTTTAAGGAATCCCATTTCACCTTGATAGTTGAACATTTATCTTGCAGTTTTGTTTGTTTTTTTTTTTTTAGCCAGTAAGGGGATCGCAACCCTCCGTATGGTGTGGTCTGCACCACGCTCAGTCAGTGAGCGCACCAGCCATCCCTACATAGGATCCGAACCTGCAGCGTCCGCGCTACCAGTGCCGCACTCTCCCGAGTGAGTCATGGGGCCAGCCCAAGTTTTAATAATATAAGATTATTATTTTTTCCTTAATAAGTATTTGGTCCTTCAGTAAAGGGAATTTAATATTGGGAATAACATAACTGCTATTTCACTTTGTAGTGTCAGCATATAAACAAAACTTGGAAGACAATAATAACTATAAAAGAGAATCTGACTAGTATTAACATTGATAATATAAAAAATGGAAGTCTGAATGTTAAGGTAGCAGAGAGATGTGGCAGCTAATGTCAGACAAATTTTCTCACCTTTTTAGCAAGAAATCAAGATATACTCAAATTAATGTAGCAAACTATAGAGTTTAAATGTATTTTTTAAATTATAAAGATAACCTCCAAAAGAACCATGGACAATGAACTATGAACTAAGTTTTTCATCTATCAATAGATAATATCTAAAGTTAAAACACAAGAGATGACAGTATATTTAGAGGTACGGTGATAACCACCAACGGAACAAAAAATATTTTCAAGTAGGGAACTAGATTAGAAGTAGAGACTGGGGGAAAGAAGTCAGGTGGAGAATTTACTTTTCATTACGTACACTCTGTACTACTTTATTTTTTTTAACTTGTGTATGTATTAATTTTATATCATAATTGTTAAAAGTAAAAACAAAAACAGAAATAAAAACTTTCTGCAACTGCAGCTCTTGGCACTGTTTCCTTCCCTGCTGCAGCCTCTCCTTATACTCACGGTCAGATCTTGCTGAGAAAGGAAGACATAAAAAGAGGGCAACAGAAAAAGTTTCTGCCCTGAAGTTCAGGTTTTCTGTGGTCATTTTGTCTGTCTGTGCTTGTGTGCCATCTTTTAAACGACCCAACTTTTTGGAATACTAACTTTTGACTACTTTAATCCATATCTAGAATCTCCTTAAAGTTTTGCTAAACTTTTGGAAGCTTCTGTTATTTCTTGACAAGAATAATCTCAACTCACTGGCCCTTTCTGTGATCCTTGTATTATAATTAAAAAATAATAATCTTGCCTATAGTCAACCACTGGCCAGCTGGGACCAACTTCACCTGCCTAGGTAGGAATAAAAAGTCTATGGAAGATGATGACAACAACTGTTATAAGAACAAATAAAATATGATATATTATTAAGTTAAAACAGTGTTGAGGGAGCAGGGCAATGGTCATTACTCTATCCCTCAGGTTTTCATAGAGAAGAGTGAACTCCAGTCTACTGGAGAGAACACATATGGAGGAATTTGGGAGTAAAGGTTTCCTCAAGACTAACCACAACCTTGTGTTAAAGTGCTGAAAGCATGAGACACTCACTAGATGTAAGGAAATGAAGAAACTAGAATATCTGAATTGTCTAAGAAGGAGTAATGTCTTAAATGCCACTCACTAAGTAGGTAATATAACAGGGAGTTTCCCAGAAGCATCATCATTATGACCACCACTAACAACCACCAAAAAAATCCACATAAACACATATAATAAACATGTGGAAGCACAATTGTTGATCACCAATTTCTGCTCAGTGAATACAGATTCACAGGCTGTGGACTCTCGACACTGGTGTAGTCAACTGGCCTTCCATGGGACTGAAACCCAGCTGTCCTCGGGTCCTTGCTCTCTACAACACAGGTACCACTAAGTTCTGGGCCATGCTCTTTGGCTGGCAATAGCCATGTCAAATGAGATTACACCATTCACGTAATTCCGGGACCATAATTTTGCTTGTGATAAGTTCTGTAGTACAGCTGCAGTTTCCCTTGTGACTACTGACCCTTTGGAGAGCTAAACTAATTAGAGATTTGAATTAACTTAATTTTGAAGATACTAAAGAAGCCATATCCATTCCTGTGAAAGACAGCCAATGATACGGCTGTAGTTATAGGAACCCATGGCATCTGAGACCCTCTGAGATTGAGCCAACTGTACAAAATTGGGAATGAAGGAATTTGGACTTTTAATTTCTACAGGTTTTCATTTGCAACGGGATTGAGTTGGGGGGAAGTTGAAAAATGAGAAAAGAGGTTCATATAGTCCAAATTTGGCACATCTTTATGTTGTTCATCCAGTCTTTATATTCATTTCATAAAGTCTGGTGAGCTATTTTGGAAAACATGACTGGGCATAATTAGCGATAAATAGAATAGGGAATGAAATTTCAGCTTAGAGTGCTGCATGGAGTGATGTCTTAGTCATGTTGCTGGAGACTTTTGTGGGCAAAAAGTGAAATGCCTGTCAGCAGTTCCAGAGGGACTTAGTGTAGAAAGCAGCAGGGTTTATGAAAGAGAACACAACAGTCCTGTGAGAATGCAGACTTACCTGCTGAGAGGAACAGCCCACCCTGGCTTGCTTCCGAAATGTTTGTTAAGTCCAATAGGTCATGACATTAATTCTCAACCTTCCTTCATATGCATGCAGCCTTCATGATTTTTCTACATCTGCATGTCACTCATACTAATATTGATGTAAGTTTCTTTAAATATTCAGCATGTACTTTTGAAATCTTTTGCACAATCTTTTGCTCATAATAAACAATGTGATAAAATGTACTATACATTTTTCTGAATACAAATTATATATACACAATTACTAATTTTTTAAAAAATGCCCATCAACATGCTACCTAAAATCAACTTACATAATGCTAGTGGAACACACGCTGCAATATACTAAGAGAAGAAAAAGCTAGCAAATATTTGGAGGAATGCTCATTACTCCACTGTTCAGGTTTCCACTCGAATGCTGGTGATAGTAAATGGCATTGGCAGAATATTTGGGGCCCCTTTCTACCCTCTCTTTCATTCATCCCAAGCAGCATAGAAGAAACCTTTCTAAGACTTATAAGAGCTCAAATATAGCACTTTCTAATCCTGCCCCTGGCAGTTCAGCATACAGGGTATACTCCCATGTTGGAGTTGGGCTGGAGAAGGAAGACTGAAGTTGTCTGGCCATTTCACCCCTGACTACATGGGCTGCTTATTTCACTTAAGGAGGAGGAGTAGCAAACCTTATTTCTGCCTTAGGTATAAGCCTCACTCTCCTACCTAGCTCTACTAGAGAACCCAGTAATTTGTGTAATAACACATACATTAAATTTCAGTCTCATTCTGTTTCCTGTGTTTATTTCTCAAATTGGTTAAAACTCATGAAGTAGAAGAATCAGGATTACATGTTAAGTACTAATTCCAACACATCACTTGGTTACAAAAACAAGTAAAGGAATGAGAGAAAGTGTTAATGAAATAAAATTCCTGTTATACAGCAAAATATCCTGTGTTAATAATCATTTAGTGGCGGCTTATTATAAAAAAGTATTTTTTTAAAAGTTAAATACTCAAATATTGTGTGTATTAGTCTGCTTCTGTTGCTTATAACAGAATACCCGAAGTGGGTAATTATAAAGAAACAAAATTTATTTCTTACAGTTTTGGAGCCTAGAGAGTCCACAGTCCAGGGGGCACATCTGGTGAGAACTTTCTTCTTGGTGGTGACTCTCTACAGCAATGTAGGGTATCACAGGGCGAGAGAATGGCATGAGCAAGAGAGAGCTAACCTTCTTATTTGCCCTCCTTTATAAAGCCATCAGAACCACGCCCATGACCCCTCAATAAATCATCAACCCATTACTCTATGAATGGATCAATCCATTCAAGAAGGCACAGTCCTCATGATCCAATCACCTCCCAAAGGTCCTACCTTCCAAATATCAGAATTGGATTTTCACCCTTTTAACAGTGTTACTGTGAAGATTACATTTCCAACACATGAGGGACATATTTGACCCATAGTATTGTGACTAGAAATTCTCCAGCTTTCCACCTTGGTGTGAGATTCACATGATATTCTAGTCTTTTTGCAGCTAAATCGGCAGCCAGGGAACCCTCCCTTGTCCTCTAGTTTCTGAGAGGCAATGAGACATAGTAAAAACAATATTAGCTTTGGACTTGGGCATGGGGATGGATTCTGGATGCTTGAAGTTGGGCAAATTACTTAACCTTCCTGATCTCAGTTCTTACGTCTGTAAAATGGGGATCATAATCCTCATAGGATCATTATGAGGATTGAGATAATGCATGTAATGAACTAATTTGATGACTCATCCCTTCTCTGCCCATAAATTGAGCTAAAGAAACGTTCCAAAGGATTCTCTCTTCTTAGTTTCTTCATGGTTTTGCTTTATGGGTTTCCGCTGGGACTCATTGGCCACCAGCAGAGTTGTAAAACCTTCACTTTGGATCCAATCCTTCTTCTCTACCCATATTCTTCTCCCTCATGGCCCTGAATTGAGGTTTTGGGGCTGTTCTTGCTGCAGGGAACTCCTCATTTGGGACTCAGACTTCATCATTTTGTTTATGTCTCTCCCCATGTTCCACTGTCAATTTCCAAGACCAAAGCCTGTGACCCAAGTCTCCCACTTCCCCACCAACCTAAATCTCCATTCACTTAGAAGGAGCCAGCTGAACAGGTGTAAAGCACCTCACTGGTGCCTGGCACACAGTAGATGATCAACACCCATGAACTTCCTTTCCTAGACCTGGAAGGTATACATTGTACAGCTTTTTTTACAGAGCTATACTGGCTATTACAATTGTGAACACAGTGATCCAAGAACTGTATTTTTTTTTTTTTTATTTTTCTTTTTGTCTTTTTCTGTGTCCGGCAACGGATCGCAACCCTCAGTGTCGCCCCCGCACCAGACCGGGACCGGCAACGGGATCGCAACCCTCGGCGTTGCCCCCGTGCCTCGCTCAGCCAGCGAGCGGGAACCGGTCTGTATGTGGGATCCGAACCCTCGGGCGGGAGCGCCGCCGCACTTCCCAAGCGGCGCACTATCCAGTGCACCACCAGGCCGGCCCCCAAGAACTGTATTTTAGACATGAATATTTTAGACATGACAGGCTCAGTCTTTAAAACCACTAGTTTCTGCCCTTGGTCAGTGAGACTGCCATTTCAGAAAGCAATTCATATCCATGTCTAGGCATCCACTGGATAAGTCCATATCTAGATAGTTTTTAAAGACATTTGAGATCTTTCCCTTGCAAGGAAATGGAATATGGGTGGTCCAGCTTATACTTGGAGGCCTTTTTCAGCACAGATAAAATTCCAGGATAATAAAGATTACTATCTGATTAAGGTTTTTTTGTGCAAACAAGCTTGCATGGCAAAATGGTGCAGATAAATGTAGATGAAAATGGGCTTTGTACAAATAAATGAAACTATATTATGTCTCTGATATAAAAATAGATCAGATGGTAGAGGACAAAAATAGGTGACATGGTAACATAAACTGACTTGTGTAATCAGAGGGTCAACTTTGACATTTTTCTCTGTAGGCCTTTTCTAATAGTCTTGTTGCTAGGGCTACAATGTTTTTGCCAGATTGGAACAGAATTGTCAACTCTAATGGAGATTAAGTAGCTTGCCCAACTAGACTTTTTTTTTAAATAAGCATTAGTGAACACTGCTGGCTTTCAAAGTCGTAATCATGAAGAATGGAAAGATCTCTAAAGATCTGTTGTTAGAAAAAATAACTGATAAAACTTGAAATTTAGTAGTTTCTATTCCATAGTTATTTCAATATAATCTTTTATCATAATCACACTGAACAAAATAACTTAGAATATAACTCCATTCATTTAAAAAGTAAATAAGAAATTATTATTTGTAAGTTAAACCAAAAATTAATTCCCTGAAGACTGAGTAACTGAGGTTGCTTAATGAACAATTATTCTGATTAGTTGGAAAATGATGTTTCATAACTATTCACAAATTCACACCTAATTTATTCTTTAGATAATATAGGTAAGGTACAGGATAAAGCCCTCAGTCATTTTGCTCTTCCTATTTACTGGTTAAAGTCATCTGACAATTAACTATCTGAGGAAAGTGTAAATACAAACTCAATAAGACATGGTCAAGTTTTGCGAAGTACAGTAAAGGAAAACCACTGTGCGCAGGACACTCAATTGTTAAAAGGATGTAAAAGGTAAGAGGAAAAGGGAGAGGGAACTCTTTTTGATGTGCTTGTTAGGGAGTAAGAGGATGAGCTTCCTTGGCCTGGGACCATTTAAACTTAAAAAAACAGCACAATGGGCATGCTAACTGACCCTACTCTACTGTGCACTAAAGCATGAGAATTAAATGAAATAATTCTTGTAAAGTGCCTAGTAGATAATAAATGTTAAGTGTCTTTTCCCCCTGAGGTATTTATATTTTTATAGCCAGAAATCCCAATGTTAATTTCCAATAAGAAAAGCTGAATATTAGAGGCAAAAGAAATTCACCTTAATTTGAATATTACAGCATTAGTGACATCTGGTGGAAAATACAGAAGTTACAATGTAACCTTATATAGCTATTCTGATCTTTCATGTATAGTAAATTTAAGATAAATTTTACATATAAGCAACTAAATAAAAACAGAAGGTGAAGACAAAATGTCTATGAAGCTACCTACCTTATTAAAAATTTTGAGTCTATATTCTAAAATATACAGGAGGTTAATGAACATAAGAAACACTAGTACATTCTAAAAATAAAAACAACACTTAGCATTCATGCTTATATAGTGAAAAAAATGATTTAAAATAGAGGTACAGATCCCTTTATGCTATTCTGAGTCTCTTTTTATACATTATATGACAAAGAACCTCCCTTCTCAAGCTTTCAGATCAAAATTCACTGTGGGGTATCCTAAGAAGTACCTCAAAGAAATAGCCAGTTGTGCTTCACAGAATATGGAATTGAAATAAAATTAGGAAAGAAATCCAACTTGAGATACTATGAAGGGAAACAATAATTAAGCCTTAAATATCAAAAAATCAAATGCTCTGAGCTAGGGAGGGGTTTGAACATCTATGATCAAAAAAGCAAACTGTGATCTATTACAGGGTTGGCAAACTGCAACCCTGGGCCAAATCCAGCAGCCTTCTGGGTTTGGTTATTGGAACACAGCCATGCTCATTTATTTACGTATTGTCTATGGCTGCTTTCAAGCTACTACAACCAACTTGAGTAGGTATGTACAAGAGACCAAAGGTCTGCAAAGTCTGAACTATTTACTATATGGCCATTTTCAGATAATTTGCTGATCCCTGGTCCATTATATCACTTTCATCAAACATCCATGTGCCCTTTCCACTATCTTCATGACAGAAGTATACCTCCTGGTCCCACTGAAGTTTGGCTTAGCCATAAGACTTGTTTTGGTCGGTGGAATGCTGGAGAAATGTCAGTGAGAAAGTTTTGAAGCTAAGCCTTAAAGAGTCCTAGCTAGTCACACCTCTCCTACGGCAGAATAAGATATGTGGAACAGAACCACCCTGTCCTGCAGACTTGCATGAGAAAAAAAATGCTTATTGTTGATATTCTATGGTTGCTTGCTATACAGGAAAAGCCACTAATACAGCACACTGTCATACCTCTGTTGAAGCGTTCCCACAGAGGTGTGACTTCTCTGATTGACACTAGAAGGATCTTGAAGACCAGGTGTAGTTTAGTCCCTTGTAGGCCTATTTCAGACCTTGATGGGCTCAACTGGAACATGTTTTCATTACTCTTCCTATGCTAAGCAAAACTGAGTCAGAGTCTGGGCCAGGCCTGGAGGCCCATTGGACTCTTGTGGTTGACATGGTGTGAAAGCCGGTCACAATTCTTTCAGCTGTTAGTTTAAATGTCTTCTCCTAAGGTGAGCTCAAGATATAGAAAGAGGGTGGGACAAGTCTACTTGGAGCCATAGGCCAAAGCTTTCCCAATTAAGCTCATAGCTTGGCTCCTACTCAACTACAAAATGTGTATTTCTTATTGATCATAATTTGTAAGGGGTAAAAAAGATCATGACTGGCTCCTCAGAAACCTCACAAGTACAAATGATATAAAAATGTACAAATTTAACCCTGTCACAATGTTAACGGAATTAAAATGATCAAAGTATTCTCAACCTTCAAAAATGCGATTTCACAGAATTCTTAGTCTTATGTCTCAAATTGTTAAAATGCAAAAAGCTTTTCATTGCCGCTTTTCTTGAAATCATCAAGCTAACATCAGTGGTCCACTTATTCCACAAAGATATGCAGAATTCACAAAGTTGTCACTGAGAACCCAGAAACTATGCTTGCACTTAGGTTTTCAGACTTTCCTTTGATTCCCTATGCAGTTAATACCCTTTAAAGTTAAATCTTTCCATAGCCAGTTTTTGCTGTTTTCAAAAGTCAAGAGCCTAGCTAATGCAGACTGGTACTAAAGAGTGAGTTGCAGGCAATAGACCATATGGCAGAAGCTCCTACTATTGAGACTAACACTCAGTCCAGAGCATTAATTTCTGGATATAATTTTTAAAGAGAAGTCAGTAGTTAAATAAACCACAAAAATAGTTGATATTAGAATCATTTAGTTTGCCAAATAAACACACAAATGATTGACATGTTACTACTGGTGAGTTTTAGGGGAAGAATATTTTATTATTCCCATTGTTTAGCAGAGACAGTCAGTGTTTCTCGAAGCAGTCACTACTTTCTGTATATTCAAACATATTTCCTAAAGAGAGGACCAGAATTTTCATCTCCATATTTTTACTGAAGTTCTATTTCTGTTTTTCTTCTCAATCCATACTTCAAATATTAGAGGTTATGAACAATCCAAGAATTCAAATGAATGTTTTAGTCTTGATAGTATCCACTTTAAACTTCACCTGATGTTATTTGGAAACCCAGACTTTTGACCGTACCTAATTCAACATCATTTCCATTTGTGCATAACTTATTATTCAGGAACAAAAGACTCGTATGTGGCCCTTTCTGTCCTCCTGGACCTCAGTTAGGTCCAGGAGGACAGAAACAACTCTTCAGGTAATGGGCTTTTTATAAAAGCATTAACTAACCTGTCATCAAATATTGGTATATATTTGTACAGCACTGAGAGATAAAAAATGTAAGACAATGCCCTTTATTCTTAACAAGCACACAACTGGATCAGAGATATGATTCATCCTGGTGAGATAACAAAGACAAATACATAATTAAATAAACCTGTTTGATTACCATGGTCCTCTGCGGTATATTCTAGGTCCTCTCCCTTGTAAGATCTCAAGCTTCTGAAAGGCCAGTACTTTGTTTTATTCATCTGGGCAACGGGCACACAGTATTTTGCACATTAATAGATGCTCAATGTGTAATGTTTGAATAAATGGTTATAGACTATGTTCACTTAATAGTGAAGGTTAAATAAGTTAATACATAGGAAGAGCTTAGAATAGTGTCTAATGCTAAGCATTTTAATAAGTTGAATTATTACAAAATGAGATTTTTAGAATAAAGATTAGAAAAGACTTTTGAGGAGTTTGCTTTAAAGTGACTTTGGAAAAACAGGTCAGAAAGATTAGAAAAGACTTTTCAGAAGTTTGCTTTAAAGTGACCTTGGAAAAACAGGTGAGAACTGGATAGAAAGAATACAACTGATTAGGGGCTGGCCGGTTGGGTTAGCGTATGGTGTTTTAACACCAAGGTGAAAGATTCAGATCCCCGCAGTGGCCAGCCACTAACAACAAGGAAAAATACACCTGATGAGAATATTAATGAAGGCACAGGAATAAGAGTGGTGTTTAAATGTATAAAGAAAACTAGACTGACAATAAGGCTAAGAGTAAAGAAAGGTACAACAATCTAACATTTGCTAAATTAAACTAATTCCAAACGACATTTATCCTTTTACAATATTCTTATTTTAAGTCTACTGTTATGAAATGAAGGGAGTATAATCAAACCTTATCCATTAGATTGAAAGTACCTCAAGACTTATTCAACTTTATATCCTTAGGCCCTACCTAAGACTTAGTAGGCACAAAAAATCATTTGCTATACTAAATCCATTCTATCATTTAACTGTATTAACACCACACCAATATCAAAATATTTTAAGACAAATTTAAAACATACAAGTTTAACTTTATTTCCTCATTTTCATTTAAAGCTTGATTTTATAAAACACACAAAAAACATTTTTAAGAGCTCTGTATCACAGGAAATTATACAGAAATATCCATTGCTTCATAGGTTCAAGTTATATAAATTAAAATCAAATAATTGGAAATTTATTCAATATGGGAATTATACAATAAAATAAATGACAAAAGAACCTAATAGAGTAATATTTCATTACTCATGAACTATTATTAGTTACTTTCAGGATTTAAACAAAAATTCTGAATATTCAGACTTCTTTTGCTGTATCTTATATTTAAATATCTCCCTACCTATACTCTGAGTCAAGTTACTTGACCAAATGTCTGATTTAGGAAAGTTTTTAGCTTTATAGTAAAAGTTTTTCCATCTACAGTTACCACCTTCAAGGGAACTGACATTACAATGCTGACAAAACCTGTTGGTTCCTTTTGAAAAATATGCAACAAATTCATTATGTCAATCCTATGATAAGCCGAATAGGTACCAATAAAAATGGAACAATTATGCACAGTTTGGTAAAGTATAATGTCAGTTTTCCCCTTCCAAAATTAACCAATGAAATGAAACATATCAACCATAGGTGACTTGGTTTCTGGAAAACCACATTTGAGGACTACAATTACATTATCTTCCTCATCTCACCGTCAGTCATTGACAGGGATTTTGTAGGCCACCATGCTATTTACTTTGTGGATTGTAGTAGTAAACGAACGAAGACGAACTTCCTCAGAGTTGGTTATGAACTGTGGTCCTGACTCTTCCCATTTTTCAGGTACAACCAAATCTTTGTCTGTATAAATCAGCAGATCAAATGAACCTAAATTGGGGTTAAGATCATTACAGTACATTATTTTCCAGAAGTAAAACTACCCTCCCTGTCTCTCTCACATTGTGAACTACCCATTGTTAGAAAACATAGTTTAGCCTGGTCTCTGATGACTAGTTAACTTATTTTTCTTAATGGGAATTTATTTTAGTACAGAAAATATTGTATTCTTCTATTTTATCTTATTAAAACTTCAATTTTTTTTTCTTTAAAGTCATTAAAAAATACTTGAAGTATACAGCCATATGAGAAAATATGAACGTAAGCCATAGGAAAGCTAACACCTTGGTTCTGCCACATTCCAGTGCCCAAAACAGTGTATGGCATACAGCAGGTACTTGGTAAATATCTGATGAACGAATGAGTAATTAAGATTGAAAATGAAGACAAAACTATACATACAGTCTTAATTATACACATAAAAATGTGTAAAAAATAAAAATAGTGAAAGGAATTACATCGAAATGTTCAAGAGTAGGTGTTGTGAAATACTTTTTCCTTCCTTTTCAGCACTTCCAGATTTTCTAGAATGCATACACAATAGTCCTCACTTATGCACGGTTTCACTTTCTGCAGTTTCACTTTCCATGTTTAGAAAATATTAAATGCTAAATACAGAAATAAACAATTCATAAGCTATGTAATGCCTAGATGTGAATCATCCTTTCGTCTAGCATATCCATGCTGTACAGGCTACCCAGCTATTAGTCACTTAGTACCTATCTCAGTTATCAGATCAACTGTCACAGAATCACAGTGTTTATATTCAAGCGACCCTTATTTTACTGCATAATTGCCCCATAGCACAAAAGTAGTGATATTGACATATTGCTATAATTGCTCTATTTTATTATTAGTTATTGTTGTGCCTAATTTATAAATTAAACTTTATCATAGGTAGGTATGTATAGGAAAAAACATAATGCATTATAGGATTCAGTACTATCCATGGCTTTAAGAATCCACAGGGGGTCTTAAAACGTAAGGGGCAACTACTGTACATTACTTTTGCTTTATAATGCTTTCCCCCAATTTATATTATATGATACTGATAATTAAGAAAAAATTTAATAAAAGGGTAATTCTTACAGCAGTAGCTTAAGTCTTTCCTCAGTAAATTTAAGTCAGAGAAATGTTGTATAATACTTACAAGAAACTTCCAACAGTGGCAGAAATGTCACTGTGGCTGTGATCTGTCTGATCACCGAACGGATTTCATCCTGGATAGCTTTCTGAGACTTTTCTCTGGGTGCACTATCAAAGAAACAAAATCAATTAATTCATTTTAGGTTTTAGCAAGTTATTTAAAACATATTGGTAAGTAAGCTTACTTACCTGATTAATTGCTTCCAAAATCAAACAAGTAACACATTAAAAAGATTTCTAAAAAAATGAGCAAAAGTGTCCTTAGTACCTATAATCCAATAGGCACAATACATATTCTAATTATTTCATTCATCCTTTTAATCATCTTTTAGGGCTGATCTTAGTATCAGGTCATTTAGTATCAGATAACTAGAAAATATGCCAACCACTTCAAGATAAAAAAATGAGCAAAAGTGTCCTTAGTACCTATAATCCAATAGGCACAATACATATTCTAATCATTTCATTCATCCTTTTAATCATCTTTTAGGGCTGATCTTAGTATCAGGTCATTTAGTATCAGATAACTAGAAAATATGCCAACCACTTCAAGACAGGAAAACTTAATCATCTTTAAAATAAAAGTAACAAGTGGTATCTAAAGTATTTATTTTGTATAATCATTTTGGCATATTTAGTAATGCTTAAATGTCTTAATTTCTTACTGCTTCAAATAAAATATTAAGTTGTATATCAAATTATTTTCAAGCTAAAAATTTCCTAAAGTAGACCAAAGGCTTCAGAAGCAAACTACATTTCATTATGAAAAATGGTTTTGAGTTTACAGAAAAGCATGTTTAAGACATTGCTAAAAATTAGAATATAAAGATGGGCATTTCCTATCCAGAGAGTCTGGAACCTTCAGAAGCCTATGAAGTATCTTAAGAAGTTCATGGCATTAAATTGAAGCACAGTAGAGCTGCATCTTAAGCTGGAAGAGTCTAGCTGGGATCATCCCTTATAGTTAAAAGTACCTCTGAACAATTCATAAAATGACTCAACTAGTATTATATCATGTGTAGTTTTGCATATACCATCATAAATACTAAAGTATGAAATTCACTGATTTAGACTAAAAGCAATTATGTTAAAAGTATACTATCTATATAAATCAATGATATGGTAAAGTATGCACAATTCTTTTCTGTAGGTGAGTGTTCTTAGAAAATATACCTTAGACACAAACTATACTTTATATGAAACTAGTTCAACGTAATTTGCTTGATAAAGAAAACAACTTTTGAAAAAAACGTATCAAAATGGAAGTAACTTAATTCATACTTACCTGTCATCTTTTGCAGTCTTGTCACACTCAATATCAAATTGCCATCTTTCAAGGACCTCGCCACTTTCAATATTTGAGATGACTACCACCAGTTTCTGAACTGAACACTTATATAACCAGTCTGTGAAAAATTACAAGGCATGTTTTTTGGTCCGCTGCATTGCAAAGCAACTCTCTTCTCTGGTCTCACTTCCTATCCTCAGTAAATTCCTACTACTGGTATTTTAGACCTCCTCCCACATACAAGAAAACTTGCCCCATCAATCATCAATAATCTAGTTTTCAAATTCTCAGTATTTATACCAGGTACAGTACTGGATGCTGAGGATAGAGTATTGAATGTGTGGAATTTCTATCCTAATCCAAGGTAAAGAGCATAGGAGATGGGCATTAATGTAATCATTACACCTGTAAATGTGAAATTATAATTGTAATGTCTGCTACAAGAGATACATGGTGTACTGAGAGCATAAAATAGGAAAATTTAACCTACTCCGTGAGGTCAGGGAAGGCTTTAGTTCAGCATTAAACATGCAAAAGGAGAGGGA
Source organism: Galeopterus variegatus (assembly GCF_000696425.1). Lineage (NCBI taxonomy): Eukaryota > Metazoa > Chordata > Mammalia > Dermoptera > Cynocephalidae > Galeopterus > Galeopterus variegatus. Next base: position 210,843 of record NW_007728714.1, on the reverse strand, counting down.
AGAAGGTACAGGACTTAAATACTCAAAAGGGAAGAGATGTGACCAGAGGACTGAAAGGCCAGTACAACTGCAGTGAAGAAAGGGAGAATGAAGGTAATTCTGGCAAGATAAATAGAAGCCAGACCATGCAGGGCCACGTGAGTCTAAGTTTTAAAATTACACTTCAAGAACCAGAGAGCTTATTACTGTGTTGAATCAGGGTGTGACATAATTAGACTTGTATTTCAAAACTATCATTCTGACTATGATCTGAAAAGTGGACTGGAGGGTGTAAAGAGGGGATCTAGGGACACTAGCAAGCAGTTAATAATTCAAGCAAGAGATAATGAAAACTTGTAAGAGGATAGACTGATAGAGATGGAGCAGTAGACAGATTCAAGAGATTTCATGGTTAAAATTGTTCAGATTTACGAGGTTAGCTATGGAGTAAGGTGAAAAGTGGACTGGAGGGTGTAAAGAGGGGATCTAGGGACACTAGCAAGCAGTTAATAATTTAAGCAAGAGATAATGAAAACTTGTAAGAGGATAGACTGATAGAGATGGAGCAGTAGACATATTCAAGAGATTTCATGGTTAAAATTGTTCAGATTTACGAGGTTAGCTATGGAGTAAGAGGAAATATTCAGGGGTAGCTCTCAAGTTTCTGACTTACACTCCCAAGTTTCTGGTTGGACAGCTGAGCCATTCATTGAGAGGGAAGGGAACTGAAAGGACACCAATTTTTGAGACGATCCTAAATTTAGTTTTTAGTATGCTTGAATATGAATTATCTCTGAGATACCCACATAAAGATATAGTCATTGCATATTTGGGTCTGGAGTAAGGAGAGACTTGGATTAGATACAAGTTTGTGAGTTCACTACACAAAAGTTGTTAGTGAAACTATGCACATGTCAGAGACCACCTACAGAGATATTATAAAGAGAGAAGAGACTGGGCCTTGAATTAATCTGGAAAATTGGTATAGCATATTCAGGAGTCAGAAAAGTTTTCTTGTAAAGAGACAGACAATAATTTAGCAATATTTAGTAAATATTTTAGCTTTATGGACCACCAAGAACTCTGTTGCATATTCTTTTTTAAACAACGCTTTAAGATGTAAAAACATTCATGCTTAGCTTGTGGGCAGCACACAAATAGGCCACAGGTTGGAATTGGCCTATGGGCTTTGCTGAACCCTGGCGTACGTATATCAACAACTTTTTATTAGTTTAGCTCTGAAAAGGAGATTGGGTGGTAATTTGCTCTTTTTTTAAAACTGCAGAGAGATGAAACCAATGGGAAGAATTCAAATCAAAACAGAAACAGAAAATACAAGAGAGAAGAAATAGGATAAAGTTCCTAGAGGAAATAGGATTAAAAACAGACTGAACAATTTGCCTGTTTTAACAAGAGCAATTCCTCCATTTTAACAAAACTAGAAGGGAGAAATTAAATAGGAAGGTCTAGATATGCACAAGGTGAAATGTCATCAGTGTGGTCACAAAGGAGACAACTCAAGAAAACCAATGACTTAGGCAAGGTGTGCTTCTCTAGCAAATTAAGATGAAGACACAGATCCAGGGCTGCCCAGAGGTTCTAGGCCAAATAATTTGAGTGCAGCCCCATGAATGACTATGGGTGATTCAGCCCTGACTCTCAATTTTGGATGCAATTCTAGAAGGGGGCTGCTCCTATGATGTGTTTCCTGTTTGCAATTGAGAATACAGGTCTATCCTCTTACCCCTGACAGAGGTGTCATCTTGCTATTCTGACAGCATTAACCTACCAGAGCAGAAATTCTCAACCAAGAGCAATTTTGTACCCCACGGGACATATGGCAATAAATGGAGACATTTTTGGTTCTCAGAGCTAGGAGGTATGTTATTGGGATCTGGTGGGTAGAGGCCAAGGATGTTGCTAAACATCCTATAATACACAGGAAAGCACCCCACACTAAAGAAATATTCAGGTCAAAATGTCACTAGTGCTGAGGTTGAGAAAACCTGTACTAGAGAATAAACCCTATCTTCCTTTGCCTGTTGATGGAGTTTGGATGTGTTGTTCCCTCCAAAACTCATGCAGAAATTTGATCTCCAATGTGGCAGTGTTGTAAACTGATTTGAGTCATGGGGGCAGATCCCTCATGAATGGATTAATGTTTTCCCTTGAGGAGGGGGAATTAATGAGTGAATTCTTGCTCTATTAGTTCCCAAAGGGCTCGTTGCTTAAAAAGACCCAGGCATTTTTTTTTCTCTCTTGCTTCCTCTCGCCATGTGATCAACTTGTACACGCCAACTGCCTGCCACTTTCTGCCATGAGTAGAAGCAGCCTAAGGCCCACACCAGATGCAGCTGTCCCAGAATCGTAAGCTAAATAAACCTCTTTCTTTTATAAATTACCCAGTCTCAGGTGTTTCTGTTATAGCAACACAGAATAGACTACAACAGAAAATTGGTACCAAGGAGTGGGGTGTTGCTATACAGATACCTGAAAATGTGGATGCAACTTGGAGCTGGGTAATGGGCAAAGGTTGGAGGAGTTTGGAGGACTTAGAAGAAGACATAAAGACGAGGGAAAGTTTGGAATGTCTTAAGAGACTTATGTGGTGGCGAGCAGAATGCTGATAGAAATGTGGACAGTAAAGGCCACGCGGATGATGAGGTCTCAGATAGAAACGAGGAACTTATTGAGAATTGGACAAAAGATAACCCTTGCTACACCATAGCAAGGAACCTGGCTGCATTGTGTCCACGCCCTTGGACTTTGTGGAAGTTGGAACTTAGGAGTTGTGAACCAGAGCATTTGGCCAAAGAAATTTCTAAGTAGCAAAGCATTAAGGATGCTGCATGGCTACTTCTAACAGCCTATTCTGAGTTATGGCAGCAAAGGCATGATGTAAAGCGTACAGATTTGGAAAATTTGCAGCCTGGCCATGCTGTAAAGAAACAGAGAGCTGGAGAACAATGCAAGGGTGAAGCAGATAAACTGGTTGCTAAAGACATTATCTTGGCAGTGAGGCAGCCAGATGCTAATAGCAGAGAAAATGGGAGGAAAGCCCTGCAGGCATTTGAGAAGCCTGGAAGGGTGCCCCACCCATCACAGACTCTGAGGGTGTTAACCTGGAGGACAGACCTGGGGTGCAGCTGCCCTCAGGATCCTGCTCCCTGCATCCCAGCTACTCTGGCTGGAGCAGCCCCAAGTGTTGTTCGTGCAGCAGCCCTGGAGAGTAGAGGCCTGAAACCTTGTTGGCATCCACGTTGTGTTAAGTCTGCAGGCCAGCAGGACATGTGAGCAGTGGAGGCATGGCAGCCTCCACCCAGATTCCAGAGGATGTATGGAAAAGCCTGGGGGCCTAGGCAGAGATTTGCTGCAGGGGCGGAGCCACTGCTGAGGCCATCTACTAGAGCAATGCTGAGCAGGAAAGTGGAGTTGGAGCCCCCACCAGGGAAATGTCTAGTAGAGCCAAGGCAGCGGGACCACCATGGAGACCCCAGACTTACGGAGCTACCAGAGTGGAACACCGGCCTGGAAAAGTTGCAGGCACCAGCGCAGCCCACTGCGCTGCACCTGGCAGAGCTGTGAGAATGAGGCTGCCTGATGCTTTGGGGGCCCAGATGCCCAATTGTGTCCAGGATGCAGGACTTGGAGTCAAAGAACATTATTTTGGAGCTTTAGGACATAATATCTGCCATGCTGGGTTTCAGACTTGTTTGGGGCCTGTTTTTCTTTTTTCTGTCCTATTCCTCCCTTTTGGAATGGCAATGTGTACCCAATGCCTGTTCCACCATTGTATCTTGGCAGTAGATAAATTAGGTTTTGACTTTTACAGGTTCAAAGTTGGAAGGAATTTTACTTATGGTCTCAGGGGAGACTTTGGACTTTTTAAAGTTGGTGCTGGGACAAGCTAAGACTTTTGGGATGGTTGGGATGGAATGATTGTATTTTGCATATGAGAGGAACATGAGTTTTGGGGGGCCAGGGGTGGAATGATGGAGTTTGGATGTGTTGTTCCCTCCAAAACTCATGTGGAAATTTGATCTCCAATGTGGCAGTGTTGGAAACTGATTGAGTCATGGTGGCTGATCCCTCATGAATGGATTAATGCTTTCCCTGGGGGAGGGGGGACTAATGAGTGAGTTCTTGCTGTATTAGCTCCCATAAGAGCTCGTTACTTAAAAAGACCCTGGCATTTTTTTTTCTCTCTTGCTTCCTCTAGCCATGTGATCTGCTTGTACCCATCGGCTGCCTGCCACTTTCCGCCATGAGTAGAAGCAGCCTGAGGCCTACGCCAGATGCAGCTGTCCCAAAATAGTAAGCCAAATAAACCTCTTTCCTTTATAAATTACCCAGTCTCAGGTGTTTCTGTTATAGCAACACAAAATGGACTAAAACACCTGTCAATCTTGAGACCTGACCTGCACAGGTGTTGAGGATTCCATTCCTATTGATATAAATGGCAGGATAATGTTAACACCTTATCTAGAGGATAATGCAGCTTGAAAGAGAGATATCAAGCTAACAAAATTCAGATGGCCATCACCAGAACGGTATATTAAAAGTGAGGTTAATAAAAATACAGTAAGAACTATAATTTAAAGAATAAAGCTATATTTTAAGCAATTTAAAAAATTCTGAAAATAAAAGATTTCTAAATTTAAAAAGAAATTTTTGCTTTTTTCGAAAGAAAAAAAGACGGTCACTGTAGTGCTTTTTGGAACTAGTATTATGGAAGATCCAGTGGGGGAGAAACATCTTATAACACAAATTAAAAATGAGATCACTAAGTGGACAGAAACATGAAAGAGAAACTAATAGGAATTCTACGAACAGGGAAAAAAAGAAATAGATGGTGGACAAGTATTGATTCAACAGGTAATGTAGCAATTTCTTGACCTAAGCAGCAACAAAAAAAGTGTTGAGTTAGAAAAGGTTTATTGAATCACAGGTGATTTTTTTAAAAAGACAAATAGAAATAAGTGAAAAACAAGAAAATTCTACTGGGGGTTCTGTTATTTATTTTGTGGGTTTTTTTTTCAGTTTTTTGGAGTTTAGTTCCCTGGTTGAATACAATTTTATTTTCTTTGATC
>NW_007728714.1:201950-205466 GCF_000696425.1 Galeopterus variegatus | reverse complement strand
TTGACCTAAGCAGCAACAAAAAAAGTGTTGAGTTAGAAAAGGTTTATTGAATCACAGGTGATTTTTTTAAAAAGACAAATAGAAATAAGTGAAAAACAAGAAAATTCTACTGGGGGTTCTGTTATTTATTTTGTGGGTTTTTTTTTCAGTTTTTTGGAGTTTAGTTCCCTGGTTGAATACAATTTTATTTTCTTTGATCTTAATCTAATGATGACATTAGACTCTGAGCAGTTACAGACAAACTAATACAGTATATTAATGTGTAGTATATATTTTCTCAAACAGATAATGAATACCATCATAATCACGTATAATTCCAATTTGTTCCATTTGGCCACATTAACTGCAAAAGCCACTTCAAAGAAGTTGATGGATACTGTTTTGTTGAGCCACATCAGATTCTTAACATCAAAATATTCAGTCCACCGTAAATGTAGCAGGGTAAGGGTGGGATTTCTTTAAATTTGTATATTATTTGCTTTCTCTCAACTGAGAATCACTATATTTGAGATAGTAGTGTTTTATACTTCTATGCACAAAGCTGAAAAATGACCATTTGAGATGCTAGAAAATGTAGATTCTAGAAGGTCTGAAAACTCACAATGCTTCCAATGATTACATACCTTTTAGTTGTTCCACCACATTATTTAGGTATTTTATGAGCTCATGATCAGTAGTTACAAGCAACGTGAGTCCATATTTCTGCACTCGAGTGAAGGTTTCAGATGGATATATGCCTCGCTGATATAAAATGCTGTTGATGCCAAAAGCTGAAAACAAAATAAACGTTAAAGAAAAGTCATTATCACGTCGTAACTCTGGAAAATAAAACACACTTAGATGTGGCTGTAGTTTCATTAATGATACAAAGCTGTAAATGCCTGCACACACGTGTTTGTATGTCTTGCTGAAAGCAGAGTAGGTACAAATGGGCACTAAAAATCCTTAAAATCTTGCTTCAAAGTAAGAGACACCTGCATTCAAGTGGCAATAAAAGAAAAATGCCAAACTGTTTTAATCTACCATTGCCAAATTTCACTTCATCGTAATCCAAATCCAAATTCAGATTGCTTGGTTAGAGGATGTCAAAACAGCCTTTTGCATCTAAGTTAGCAACTAACTGACTGACTAATCCAATGCTCCAGGCGAGCCTCTCCCTCTTTTTCCTCCTTTTCTTCTCAAAGTCTGCCAGGTTCTATCAGAACGTATAGCAATGCCCGGTCCGGGACAGCGCTTCCCAAAGTCTGGTTCATCACCGCCAGCCTGAGAATCACCGGGGTTGAGGGTGGGGCCTGGGTACAAATACACACTGGGTCTCCCCAAAGTCACACAAGCCCTAAGTCTCGGCGGGGGCGCAGAAATCTGCACTTTAGAGAGACGCTCCAGAAGAAGAGATTACACCGCGAGGCAGGCCTCGGCAGCACCCAGGCCTCCTCCTCCATCATTCGCTACACGTCGAGAGAAGGCGCCTGCATCCGCCTTTTCCCAGATTCGTCCTGTGGAGCAGGAGGCCCGGGCCGGCGAGGGCTCACCCCGTCTGGGAGGCCGAACCGCGGGCCTATCGGGCCGCCTGGGCTTAGTTCTCCCCGCCCTCCGACCTGCGCGAGGACTCACAGAAGAACTCGGCCACGATTTCGGCGCTCCCGCGCAGGGTGATGCCCTGCTCCCGGGAGAGCTGCAGCGCCATAGCCAAGCCCGCGGACAAGGACTCACACTCCCACCCCGCAGAAAGCTACCCCGGCGGCTCCCGCTGCAGTTCCCCGCCAATCGTTTCAAAAGTAACGACGCAGCACGCCGTAGAGCTCTTTGCGCAGGCGCGACGAGCCTCTAAGCCCCTCCCCATGCGGCGGGGTCCTGCCCTTTCTCTCTGTTCTCCGCCCTCGCGGGAGCAGCCGACTCGCACAGGCGCAGTTGGTCGTTTCGCGTAGATGCTGTTCCGGGTTGTCACGCGCGGGTAGGTGCCTTTTCGGAGACTGGCCATCTCTGGCTGTGGTCAAGTGGATGGGACGAGGGAAGAACACGAAAGATCCCGATTTTAGTGGCCTCTCCCCAGGCCTGTGGACTGAGCGACCAAGGAGCACAATATCTGTATTTTCAAACCGATATGAACTTTGCGTCATCTGCGCCTGAAGTGGTCCCAGTGATCGCTAGTGGAGACTTCTGTCATTTGCTTTGAGAATTTGTAAAGCAACTGCGAGTGCGGTAGCCAAGCCGTAGCTTTAGAGGGCTTGCTTTCCGCGTGGGAGCTCGGCTTTCCCGAGAAATTGGGTTAGGGATTAAAGGGACGAACCACATTTGCTTTTCTGTCCCCTGTCAACGTCTGTCATGGGCTTAGGGCTTCCATCCGAGGCGGGGCAGAGTCTGGGCGGTTGGGGGTCTCTGGCTGGTGGTCTGGGTTGCGCTCTGTCCACTCCGCCCACCCTTCAGCGGCTGGCCAGGAAGAAGGTCACCTTACCAAAAAAGCCCATCAACAGTGAAGACTTTTTCAGTGAATTTTGGTTCACATGGCTTTTCATGTTAGGGTGAGAAGTATTAAGGAGATAGTGCACAGTTAATGTTCTTTGAACATTTTTTTGAAATATTCTTAAAACAGCTAGGACAATTATTTGTAAAATGTCCGAAAATTTTTCATATCTACCAAATATACTGTTATTTAATTATATGAGAAATGCCCGTGTATTAGTTTTCTATTGTTGTATAACAAATTACCACAGATGAGTGGTTTAAAAACAACAGCTGGTTATTATATCAGTCCTGTAGGTCAGACGTCTGGGCATGGCATGGCTGGATATCTGCTCAGAGTCACATAAGACTGCAAGTCAAAGGGTCTGCAAGTAGCATTTCATTTGAGGTTTGGGATCCTCTTCCAAGCCCCCTGGTTGTTGGACTGAGGCCCCTGTTGTCTTGCTAGCTGTTGGTCAGAGGCCAGTCTTTTGTGTTTGCCCAGTAGCCCTTCCATAGGCCTTCTCACACCTCCAGTCTCTCTAACTTTGGGAGACCCTGATCTCTGTTTAGGGCTCACCTGATTAGGTCAGACCCAGACAGATAATCTCCCTTTGGAGGAACCTAATCCCTGAAGTGATATCCCTTCATATTCATATGTTCTGCCCAAACTCAAAGGGAGGGGATAATCTAGGACGTGCTCACTAGGAGCCAGGAGTTTGGGGAACCATCTTAGAATTCTGCCTGTCATAGTGTTGTATATCAGATTTTGATCAGTTTGAAGAGTAAAAACACAGATTTGATAAGTAATAGGCTGACTTGACCCAATAAAATATTTTCCTTACACCCTTTAGTCTGGGTGTGTGAGAGTATGTGTATAAATCATAAATTACAATCTTTGATGTGAAGAACAGTGATGTCAGGGAAAGTGAGGAATAAGGAGCAAGGAGGCTGGGTGTCCTTCACCCCTTCCATTGGGAGTTGGGTTAGGGCCAGAATTTTACCATCATGCTGGTAGAGCATGGTGCCTACCTTTCTCCATACAAAAATTGCCTCTCTCAGGAACTTTATGTT
>NW_007728714.1:199596-201272 GCF_000696425.1 Galeopterus variegatus | reverse complement strand
GGTAGAGCATGGTGCCTACCTTTCTCCATACAAAAATTGCCTCTCTCAGGAACTTTATGTTAAAACTTTGCACTTCAGGAAAGACTTTTGTGGGTTTCATGGTGCTATAGATTATAAATTATCTGAAGATACAAATAATTGTTAGTATAACCTGGAGATTCTAGAAATTAAAAGGTTAGCAAAATATATGGTTTTTATGTGTATAAAGGAAGCATTTATTAAATATATGTACTCTATGAGGATATATAATAAATAGAAGGTTTAGAAGGAATGGTCCAATCCTTTTGTGGAGTTCGTAATCTAGTTTTGTTTAAATATGTACACAGTTGTCCCTCCTTATCCAAGGGGGATTGGTTCCAGGTCCCCCCACGCATACCAAACTCCACAGATGCTGAAGTTCCTGATATAAAATAGCATAGTGTTTGCATATAACCTATGCACATCCTCCTGTATACTTTAAATCATCTCTAGATTCCCTATAATACCTAATACAATGTAAATGTTATGTACATAGTTACTATTCTGTATTTTTTTTAATTTGTATTTTTTATTGTTGTATTGTTATTTTTATTGTTGGTTTTTTCTTTTTTTCCTTTTTGTCTTTTTTCGTGTCCGGCAACGGATTGCAACCCTCAGTGTCGCGCCCGTACCGGACCGGGACCGGCAACGGGATTGCAACCCTCGGCGTCGTGCCCACACCTCGCTCAGCCAGTGAGCGGGAACTGGTCTGCATGTGGGATCTGAACCCTCGGCGGGAGCGCCGCCGCACTCCCAAGCGGCGCACTGTAGCAGTGCGCCACCGGGCCGGCCCTTATTGTTGGTTTTTTCAATCAAATATTTTCAAGCTTTGGTTGAATCCTTAGATATGAACCCCCTGACATGGAGGGCAGATCGTAATTTAAAAAAAAAGAAAAGAAAAATGGAATCTCATATTTGGCTTTATCTGGCATATGCCTGCCTCAGCAGCCCCCTTTCCAATTAGTTTCCAAATCTGTCTACTCCTTTTAGTAATTTGGCACTCATACTCTTTTCCATCTCAAGGCTGTCCATCATGTATTTTCCTGTGCCTAGAAATTTCATTTTATCTGTTCAGATTCCTCATTATATTCACACCCTTTCTTAACGTAAATGTTACCGTATTAAAGGAATTTTCTTTGACCCCTCAGACTATATAAGGACCTGCTCTTAAGTATTCTCAAGGCATTTCATACTGCTACTTCATAGTATTTCTTTCATTGTAAATAATTATGTAATGATTTGTGTTATAGCTTCCCTGTTTTCCTATGTCAAAAATAAAATTATATAAAGTTAGCGTAAATCTGAAAGTTTATTGTCATACAAAAGTACAGATTTCAATCTGGTAGTCTTCAAGTGTTAAGAAATTTGCTTTGCAGCTTAATGTTTATGAAGCATATTTTGACCTCTTTTGTAATTGGCTGTTATATATGAAGTGTTTGTTTTAGGACAAACAGAGCTATTTAAGCAGATTTTACTATAGCTGATTGGCTTAATTTCACTGTATCATAATGATGAGGATGTAAATCTTATGTATTTTGTTTGTTTGTTTGTTGTTGACAGCTGGCTGGTATAGGATTGTTGTTATTAGCACTGTGCGCTAACCAGGTGAGCTAACTGCGCAGCCCAAAGCTTACATTTTGTGTTTATGATCAGAGATA
>NW_007728714.1:194957-198604 GCF_000696425.1 Galeopterus variegatus | reverse complement strand
CTAACCAGGTGAGCTAACTGCGCAGCCCAAAGCTTACATTTTGTGTTTATGATCAGAGATAGCATTTTAGGGAAAATCAGGAAAGTTTTGGTTATGTGGTTATGGGCAGTTGGCCTTGGAATATATATAAACTGTGACCTCCGTTTTTATTTTTCTTTAAAACCTGTGAGATCAATGATAGCATTTAGTGAATTCTCGACAAATATTTGTTGAATGAATGATCATTTGCATATTTGCCTAGGAAAACTTCATGGAAGAACCCAAAACAATTTCTAACTGGAGAGCAGTTTGGGTAGATGAGTGATGCCACTTTTAGGGAGCTTTGAATACCCATCTGAGTTCATTGAACTAGAAGTACCAGGGATTTCTATGTTCTTAGGATTGACATAATTAAAAGGGTATTTTTTCAAGTATTAATTTAGTAATGGTTATAGAATGGATTGTGTATAGGACAGTTTAGAGTGGTGGTCCTCAAACTTGATGTGTAGAGGAATTACCTGGGTATTTTGCAAACTCTTGTATTTTATTCCTCCTTCCCCAAAGCTAGTTTAGTCTTATATGATAGTCACTAGCTACTGGTGGTTCTTAAGCACTTAAAATATGCAGGTCTGAACTGATATGTGCTGCATGTGTAAACTACCACATTTCAAAGACTTAGTACCAAAAAAATAAATGAATGTAAAGTAGCGCATAAATTTGTTTTCTAATTGATTACATATTAATATGATAGGGTCAGCCAGTTAGCTCACTTGGTTAGGGCTTGATGCTGGTAGCACCAAGGTCAAGGGTTTGGATCCCTTACTGGCCAGATACACACACAATAACAACAACAAGCTGGTAGCACCAAGGTCAAGGGTTTGGATCCCTTACTGGCCAGATACACACACAATAACAACAACAACAACAACAACAACAACAATAATAATAATAAATTTTTTTAAAAACCGATATTTTACACGCATTGGATTAAATAAAATATATTAAAATAATTTTACTTGCTTCTTTTTAGTAATTTTTAATGTGACTACCAGGACATTTAAAATTATATATTCAACTCATGTTATATTTCTATTGGACAGTGCTGGTCTACAGTATGGAGTCTAGGGGATGACATATTTTAACAAGCATCCCAAATGATTCTTATGCAAGTCCTTAGACCACCCTTTGAAAAGCAGTGGACTATGATGAATATTTCAGTGTTCAGGGCTAGGAAGTTGAGAGCCTGGACTAAATAGATGCCAAAGAGGTTGAATAAGAAGTGATACATCAGAGAAGGACATTTTGAAAAAAGAACTGAGGTGATGATTGATATGGAAGAAGAAAGAAATGGTAGTGCAGATAAAACCCAAGGTGTCAAGACTGCAACACAGGGTAATATTACTCCAAGCTATGGTGGGAAGAACTACCGAGCTAGTTCTAGTTTTTATTTATCAAAATAACACTTAAGATTCTAGAAGCTTTGGAAGGACTTTTTCCAATTAACTTTTGGGCATTTGGTTTGGCATTGACTCCATCTTACCAAAACATGAACACTTTACAAAATGTTTCTTAGAAACTTGTTTTCGTTACTTGAGTTTACTTTTCTTCACAAATCAATGAAATCTTTTTAATGTGAATTGTTTAGGAGAAGACTCTTTGGACATGGAGAAGTATAAATTATGACTTTTTTTCTGAATAATATTCAAGCGGAATGTATAACCAAACAAACTCATATTAATAAAAGATAACTAGGAAAAAGTATGTCGTTAAAAGACCTATATTTTATATTCGGGTGCTAAAACCAGAAATACTCATTAAATTTTCTAAAGCTAGAATCAAATGGAATTTTAGAATGAAAGTAACTTGATTAATGACTTAGTTGAACAATATTATAGATAAGGAAATTGAGGTCCAGAGTGGCTATATGGTTTGTCTAAGATTCAATATCTAGTTAGAATATTTAGTAGAGAATCTAGGGTTCTGGACCTAGTCTCCTTATAAATTATATCTATTTGAAGACATGCTGGAAAATGCTCTTATATTTTTAAAGGTTATTTTGAAAAGAAGAAAATTTAATTGATTTTAGGCTAAGGATTTTTCTCAGAAGCTTGTACACATAACTTGTCAAAACGGCAGTTTCAAACCATAATGAAGTTTATGTAGCTACACAAATAGTCCCAACTACCAGAAGATGGCACTGTTTACATGTGAAATAGTACTTTGTAAACATTCGGTACATACAAGGGTACTTGAAAAAGTTTGTGGAAAAGGAAATTAAAAGGTAAAACAAATCTTAGGGCCAGCCCGTGGCTCACTTGGGAGAGTGTGGTGCTGATAACACCAAGGCCATGGGTTCGGATCCCTATATAAGGATGGCCGGTTGGCTCACTTGGGAGAGTGTGGTGCTGACAACACCAAGTCAAGGGTTAAGATCCAAATACCAGTCATCTTCTTAAAAAAAAAAAAAAATACAAATCTTTCCATGAACATTTTGAAGCCCCCTCATATATATATGTATGTGCTTCAGTTCAATGAGAAATGAAGGAAAAATGAATTTAGTAGTTTCTAAGGTATTTTTATATGTGGAATACTTAAGAATGAAATGTTGAGTCAATATATTACAGAACTGGTATCCTTTTAAACATTTAGTATATGTACACACATACACTGGAAACATGTATATGGGGTTATATATATTTATACTTAACTTGCATATTAATTTATTGTCACATGGAAAAAGAAATCAGTTTAGGTAATTGAATCATCCTTATAGACTTAGGAGCATGTTCTATCAAATAGCCAGCAGTTATTTTATTCTTGAGGCCAACATCTTGAAACAGAGCAGTTTATCCTAAATTTTAGTAGAACAATAGGGGATATTTATGATAATTTTTACAGGACATTTACCTACCAAATTTTGTGGAAAAGACCCTTTTTGCATATAAGGTGTTTCAGTTTGGGAAATTTGCTTTAAAAAAAAAAAGATTTTGTCATAAAACTTAGAGTTATTCTATTTTTTTGTATCATATACATTATTTTTCATTTTATGTGAAGGGTAAGAATTAAATCAGTAATTTTGTACTCTGATTAAGGTTTATTTTTTAAATTTAATGAATTCTTATATATTTTTTCATACGTTTAAGAGTTAAATTACATAGTGTAAATCTCTTTTTTATTGGCTGGTAAGGGGATCGCAAACCTCGGCACGGTGTGGTCTGCACCACGCTCAGCCAGTGAGCGCATCGGCCATCCCTCTATAGGATCTGAACCCGCAGCTGCCGCGCTACCAGCGCTGCACTCTCCCGAGTGAGCCACGGGGTCGGCCTATAGTGTAAATCTCTTGAAGTCCCATTTTTTTCCTCTGTACTTTCCTCCAAGGGACTCTTTAATCGTTGGTTTTCATGCTCAAAAAAAAAAAAAAAAAATAGCATGATGAGTTTGAATCATGACATTTTATTAATAAGCATTGGCTTAATAGAGTCAACAAATATATCTCCATACTGGCAAAATTCATAATTTTTAATAATCCACTTGCAGACATAGGATATTTTATCTTGAGTTAAAATTAAGTGCTAAATATTACTGAAAACGTTAATAATTCTATAAATTCTTGTAATGAAAAAACATAGGTAGTTCATCATTAGAAAGCATTACCATGCTTCATTATG
>NW_007728714.1:192026-193933 GCF_000696425.1 Galeopterus variegatus | reverse complement strand
TTCTTGTAATGAAAAAACATAGGTAGTTCATCATTAGAAAGCATTACCATGCTTCATTATGATTGTATTTTGATATTTTATTATAACTTTATTATGTTAGTGATGTATAGTCACTTAGTAGTCTTTTCATGGCTCAACTATAATTTGGTACCAAGAGGTATAATTTGAAAGGTAGATGATAATTTATTAATATTTAAGCCTCGTAGATTTAACGTATATGTGGATTATATAATATATGAAATATGTATGTGTGTATGCACATATACACACGTATATACACATACACATATATATACACACATATGTATGAAGACTGGATTCTGCAATCAATTGGATTTGACAGCCCAATGTATTTTTAAATATAATCGAAATTCAAAACAGCTCAGAACAGTCAGATATGGAAACTACCAATACAAATCCTCTGTGAAGAATTAACAAACTGTGGTTCCATTATAATTAATAAAAATTGATTTAATGTGTTATATCATTTTATAATTACATATTAAATTTGGTCAGACATTTTATGCCTATAGTACAGTTTTAGCTGATTGCTTCTGAATGTGTTGTGTATGGGATTGTTTGTGTTGTTGCTTAATATGTAAATACCAACTAATAATTAAGATGTTAAGTAGAAAAATGTTAAGAAGACACTTATTGGAAGAGAAAGCCTTCTAAAACCATAAAAAGTCACTTTGCTTTATTTGTTTATATTTTCTATTTAGATAAACTTGGCTTTTCAACTGGAATAGTTTTCTTATAACTTGCCTTTTATTTAATAGCTCCTTCAAACAATACAGTGGTTAAGCCATATTTATGAGATTATGGATCAGTCATGCACATTAATTTCATTATTTATGTTGGAATTTTCCACTTATAAATNATTATGGATCAGTCATGCACATTAATTTCATTATTTATGTTGGAATTTTCCACTTATAAATGAATATGACAGTGTTTTTTTATTCTGGAATGATGTACATAACGCATTTAACATCAACCAACAACAATAAAGGCTTACCAAACTCCAGTTTTTGTTTTAAAGTTGGAGATCAACAGGATTAAAAACTAAATGGTGTCTTTTTATGATTGCTTAGTCCTAATATGGTTGTAAATACAGATGCTAATTTTTTGCACTGAAATAGATAGCAATTCTGTATTTTAAGTTAGTGTTTCAGGTGATCCAGGATATGTCTGTCTTAATCTGTGTTACATTATCAGCAAAATGGAAGAAAACTTGAAAAAGTTCATTTAAGTAGTAATGTCCAGGAATATTCTCACAGACTCTAGTATGAGGAGAAACAGACTGTAGCATTTGCATATTTTAAAATGTTTTCACAGAATTTTGAGGGTTAAATGTAAGGTGTGGTTATGAATTTGCATAATTAAAAGATTATTAATAAAATAGATTCCTTTTTGGGGAATTTTACATTAAGATTCTTATTAACTTTGAGGTGCTCTTATTTTGAGAATAATATTCTTATTAATTTTGAGTTAGTATCCATTGAAATCATAAGAAATTATAATATTTAATTCTCAAGAGCAGCCAAAAATACTACTGTGACATAGAAGTTGAATGTCTTAGGAAATTATGAAATTATGTGTTTCAACTCCAGGGATGCCTGCCTGCCTGCCTTAGGAAAAAGATCAGGAGTGTGGAAAGAGCAGGTTATACACGCATCTATGCCCAAAGTACACTTTCCTTTGCCTGGTGGGAGATTGCAACTTGCAGGAAGGTTATTTGAAGGAGTCTGAAAATATGAATGTACCTCTTCTCTTTCTCAAAACTCTTGTCTAAAATTGTATATACTATCAGTAACAGAAAATGTGATGAATATACCTATGTAAATATAGGTTATTTATCTCTAAATCGTAAGCATTTTCCACAGTGTTAGGAAATATATATATAT
>NW_007728714.1:189701-191551 GCF_000696425.1 Galeopterus variegatus | reverse complement strand
ATATATATATATGTCATACATAGTTGTTATAAATTAAGAAGATGAAATAAGGAAATATTTATTTTAAAAAATAGTTCCTGTTATATCATTAGAAAATAAATTATTTTTACTTCCACTAAACATTTTAATAACTATATTAAGACTTATGTAGTGAATATGCTTCATCATTTTTTAAAATCTTGATTTAATTATTTTTGAAAGAGTGATTTAAAAGTCTGATTCTTCAGCTTTAATGATTGGATTTGTTTGAGTGTTTTTGGAGGTTTGTAATTTTTGGCCATCAGAACTAAAAACAGATACATCACAAAGATATGAAGATCCAAATGGAAGAAAGTGCACTATTGCTTATTTGTTTTTATTTACCTATATTAGCAATTATGCAAAGATTTTGTTGAAAAGGAATTATTAAATTTCCATTTTCCTGGTGCCCATTAGGTGTTCTTACAAGCTAATTAAAACGTGATGTATTTTTATCATTTTAACAAATGTGTCCAAAAACAAAGGCTTAAGAAGTTTTTTTTTTTTGACCCATTTGTTAAAAATTCAAAACATAATTACCTTTCTGTTAGTTTGGGGAATGTGATGGTTAGTTTTAGTTGTTAACTTGACTGGATTAAGGAATACCTAGAGAACTGGTAAAGCATTACTTCTGAGTGTATCTGTGAGGGTGTCTACAGAGGAGATTGGTGTGCGAGTCAATGGACTGACTGGAGAAGATCTGCCCTCAATGTGTCAGTCGGGGCGGGCACCATCCAGTCAGATGGGGGCCCAGATAGAACAAAAAAGGGAAGAAAAGGATTTCCCCCTTTTCTCTCCTGGAGCTGGGACACACTCTTCTCCTCCTGTCCTTGGACATCAGGACCCTAGGCTTTCTGGCCTTGGGACTCTAGGACTTAGACCAGCATTCCCTATCTCCACGCCCTACCCCCAGTTCTTAGTCCTTCTTTTGGCCTTGGACTGAGAATTACACCATTAGCTTCTCTGGTTCAGAGGCTCTCAGACTTGGACTAAGACATGCTACTGGCATCCCAGGGTCTCCAGCTTGCAGATGGCCTGTCGTGGGATGTCTCCTTTCATGTATCTACATACTGTATAAAGAAAGACACATGAGGGTACTTCGACAAGTTTGTGGAAAAATAGAATTAAAAGATAATACAAATCTTTTCATGAACTTTTTGAAGTACCCTCATATATCCTATTGATTTATCTCTTTGGAGAACCTCAACTAATACAGATTTTAGTACCAGGAGTGGTTCTAAAGAAACAGAATTTTAAGGATGAGGTTTTTAAAACTGGTTTGGGAGTTTGGGGAGTTGGCTCTCTAATCGGATTAGACCTAAAAATCCTAAGGACTCTACTTCTAATAGTACGAGAGCACTGATAGTCCATGGCATGAACTATTTATAGAGATGTGTAAAATATGTGTATTTGATACTCCTAATCCACCACTTATAAGAGACTAGGAACTTGATAACTCTGTATATAATAGTTTTGAACACTCATGGAAAACCAAGGGATATAATGATGTTGGTTGGTTGCTTTTAATGTTGCTGGACAAAGTGATGGAAAAGAAGAGACAAAGGATGAGGTCAAGGATTCAAATTTCCAGCTCCAGGTCTGCTTATATAGAGTTGACCGAAATTAAAGCTGTCGAGGCAGAAATAATTGTGTAAAGTCTATTGGGAACCAAATGTGAGGACAGACCCCAGAAACACCATCCCACAGAGTCAGAGAAGTGCCCCAAAGTTTATTACAAATAACAAAGGCTTTATAGACAGAGAAAGGAGACAGAACCATAGGAAAAGAACTGATTAGTTAACATCAGGTTACTTACGGCTATCTCTTTTTTT
>NW_007728714.1:185385-188362 GCF_000696425.1 Galeopterus variegatus | reverse complement strand
TTTTTTTGGTAAAGGTTAAAGCAGAAGGAACTTCATTATTACACCTATTGAAGATTTAAACTAGCCTGTTTGGGAAATTGGCTATTATCTCTTTCTCCTGGCTTCTGGAAAGGTCAAACCACAACCTAAGTGACATGCAACTTAGCGAGGTTGTCTCCATTTTGGTTTATAGTCTTGTCTGTTGGGGCCTAGTGAAAGAATTTAGTCCAAAATAGTGGCCTCTGATAATTTTTGTTTAACAGTAGCCTAAGACCATCTAAGTGTGCCCTGAGCCAGAATCTTNTGAGTTACAAGGAAAGTTAAACTCTCAGCCTCACAGGGTGTCTACTGGTAAAATGAGGGCATTGGTTGGGAAAGAATAGGATTCTGTAAATTGGGATGGGGACATGTGGGAAGACCCTGGTGAGGCTGGGAATTTTGAGCTCCTAAATTCTGATGAATCTTGTTTGCTAGCAGAAGTGGCCTCCCCACCCCATCCCCAGCAGCATCCCTGAAATCCTTGAAAACAACTACAAATCGATCCACCATATGATCCAGCAATCAGCCTTTCAACTCTGAGGAGATTATTGTCCTCCCCTGAGTCAGTTACCAAGCAGGACAATGCTGATTCTCCTCAGGACCCAGCCCTACCATCCCTCTTTGCTAACTAGACCCAAGTCCTAACAGGCCCTTAATAGTGTGGTACAAAGTGTGACTGATGAGGAGATGTGTTACACTCTGAAAGAGCTACTTGAGTTTTCTAGTTTATACAAGCAGAAGTTGTTGGAGTGAGCAGGACTGAAGACATGTTGGGACCTAAAATTGCATGAGCTGTAGGAAAATTTTAAAAGAGCACAGTTTTTTTTTTTTTTTTCTTGGCATGCATTTCTCTGAGTTCCGTCTTTTCCCATGGTTATTTGATATTTTGAACCTTGGTTATAGGGCAAGATGACATTATTTGCATAAATATAAAGCTGTTTTCCAGCCAGCCTGAAGCTGCAGAATTGCACGTACTACCCAGACCCTGAGATAACAGCAAAGACGGGAGCAGAAACCAGATGGAGCCTTGGAAAGACCTTGCACAGAGCCCCCACAGTTCACATCTTCCTCCCTCTTGCTTCTTATTTTCCCATGTTCAATTCCCTCAGCCCCTCTTTAAAAACCCCTCAGTAAACCTCACTCTTTGAGATGGATTTAGTCTGGCCATTCTCCTTCAAGTTTATTGGAGAGATGGGTTAGCCTAACATCTCTCCTCAGATCACCAGTATTCCTGAATAAAATCTGACTTCCTTTTTCACCAACATTTGATTTTTGAGTGTTTTTTTCTTTCCTTTTCTTTTTTTGGCAGCTGGCCAGTATGGCCACCATTGACCTTGGTGTTATCAGAACCATGCTCTCCCAAGTTAGCTAAACAGCCAGCCCTTGAGTAGTTTATTTTTGAGAGGGGGCAGGCAGCCAGATCTATGAGCTCTGTAACAAAATCTGGGGATCTTGTGTGGGAATGGATATTATGCGGGATAATGGTGGAAGTAACAAAGTTGGATCAGGACACTTTTGATATAGTTTATCTAAGCAGAGAATCTGCACTTAATGTTGCAGCTCAGGGGGTTAGGACAGATGCTAATAGTTTGGTTAGTTGGTTGGCTAACACCTGGGTCAAGAGATGTCCCACTGTGAATGTTAGAGATGCCTGATCTCCCTTGGTTTACCTTAGAGAAAGGGATTCAAAGGCTTAGGGAGATTAAAATGCTAGAATGGATTTGTCACTTAAAACCTACTCACCCACACTGGGAGGGTTCAGAAGGCATAACTATCACTAATGCTTTGAGAAGTACATTTCTGGGGTAGCCCCAACAACCCTGATGAGATCTGTGATTGCTCTTCTCTGTAGGTCAGGCTGTAAAAAGAAAACTGCAGTCACTCAGTTGGAAAACTGAAATGCAATGGGAGTAATTAGATCCTGGGGTAGTAGGCACCAAATGGTGGCATTCAATTGTCAAAGGCAAGGTGGATGTAGTTACTGTAATGGACAGTGGAGGGAAAGCAACAATCAGAATAGTCTGATTTGTGTGATTGATGGATTTGACTAGTTAATCATGGTGTTCCTAGAAATGGAATTGATAGGAAACCTACTAAATTCTTACTTGATCCATACAAGCAGAAAACTTTCAGATTAATTGAGTGGGTTGTTTCCACCTTTTAATTAGTTTTAGATCTAATTCATAATTAGAAAAATTGTAAGTAGTTTAAAGAAATCCGTTTCCAAGTTTTTCAATTGTGCAAATGGAAAGTTAAAAAAAAAAAGTAGTCAGTGCAAACATGCTTTCTCAGTAACATGAATGTCTTCCAAAAAATATTTACTTGCTCATTTATTTTAAAATGTCATTCTTCTTTGAAAAACAGAATGAATGAGTGTTAATTTTTTTGAAATTCTTGTTAGATAGCACAGTACTGGTTGTTACCTGCAAAGAGAAGGGTCCAGTAAATCTGGAATGGTTGACCTTCATTTCCTCAGGATACCTATCATGACCTGTGACCTTCTTATATGCAGACTGTGTGAGTAGGCAGCGTCAATCCATTTTTTAAATTTTAGTAAAGCTTAATTTATTTTCTTAGATTAAAAAATAAATGTAAATAGAAATTCTAACATTCCTTCCTGTACATCCAATGGATTGTTTTGTGCATGTGAGTATATATTCCACATTGGAGGTCACTGGTTTAGAGGATGCATGCAGAAATCCTATTGGTTGAGAGATAAGGCACCCTTAATTGGGAATGGTAATGTTTCTTTCTTGTACCCCCTCCCAGGTAAATATGGAATAGGTGTAATTAGGATGGCTGACCTGCATGCCTGTGTGCAAATTTGAGCTATCATTCTCCACGCTGGCCTCTCTCAGAACAATCTTATGAGGAAAATACATTCTTCTTATTGGGAATGAGTGCCCCAGATTTTTGAACCCCATTCATTTTCTGCTTAAATCTGCTCAAGCACAGAATA
>NW_007728714.1:174480-184747 GCF_000696425.1 Galeopterus variegatus | reverse complement strand
GGAAAATACATTCTTCTTATTGGGAACGAGTGCCCCAGATTTTTGAACCCCATTCATTTTCTGCTTAAATCTGCTCAAGCACAGAATAATAGCCCTCTTAGGAATTTTAACAAATTCTTATGTGATTAAAAGCTGACTTGGATCACATGAAAAAGGGCTTTACTACTAGCAGCATACAGGTGAAGTGTCATGGCATTGTCTAAAGAGGGAGGAATCTCTAAGCAATCTACCAACAGCAGAGTTCACAGCCAGATATGATAAAACGGGATGTCAGCCTAGCATGTTCTAGAGAAACTTTTTAGAAGCAGAATATCTGGACAATTTAAGAAGAATTTCACTAGGATTCTTTTCCTCATCTGTTAAGTGGGGGTAACGATGGTACTTGCCACATAAAATTTTTATTAGGGTTACATGAGATAATTCAAATGAAGCTTTGGCTTAATGTTAATATATCATGTTATTCTTGTTTTTTTGTTATATTACTGTTGTTGTTGTTATTTAGATAGCTTTCCCCCCACTTTTCCATGGTACATGTTTAGTCTAGGATAACCAAAGGAAGCCATAGATAGAACAGCTTAAGATGGGGACAGACACTCTCTTTCTATTACTACATATAAGATATAATGATGATAGCTAACATTTATTGAGGACATACTATCTGCCAGGCACTCTTTCCTGTGCTTTACATGAATCAGCTTATTTATTCTTTCACAAGCTCATGAGATATTACAATTACATGTGTTTTACAGCTGAAGAAACTAAGGTACAGAAGGAAGTGGAATAATTTATCCAAGATCACCAAGCTAGGAGAAGTGGAGTCAAATTCAAGCAATCTTGATGATAGCTGGATATGAATACTAAAGTATGGGAGGTCTGACTGTATTTTAGATAATCTACCTTGAGGCAAACTGTAGTGGGCCCTCATACCATGTCCCTTTCTCCATCCTTAATGTGAAACTCCCGGGACCTAACTAGCAATGGAACCCAATGGAGCTTAATGGCTGATAACTTAGTGTTGGAGCAAGGCATAGAGGCCAAAAGTGAAGGAAGAGATAGGATCCAGGGTGGAGTATTGGTTCTTTTGGCTAAGAGTGGACAGCCAAAAGGGATTCCCTGACTAGGGCTGCAACAACAGGAATAGTTTTTTTTTTTTTTTTAAATTTTGAGCATTACACAAATGCTCTGGCCAAGGTATAGAATATTAGTTAAAATCCAACCTATTGCTTGACTTGCCAACTCTACTGATAGTTCTGGCAAAAGGAAATGAGATGTCCAGGACAGTAGAAATGTAAAGAGATGACAAACTTGAGAGGGATTTCGAAATTGTGTACAGATATGTTTGGTTGAACTCTGAAGAATAAAGTCTGGATTCTTAGAGGTCATAGTGTATACACGGAGATGATAGCTAAGTTTGTGGCACTGAGTTAGTTTTCTTTCAAGAAATTTTAGGCCAGGAAGAAAAAAGATTTAAGGAGGGATTTGGGGGTAATAACTAACAAAATGACAGATGGAGGGAGAAGAGGCAGTGAAGGAAACAGAAAAATTGGGAAAGTAGGAAGCAAATCATGAGAAGTGAATGTTATAAAAACCTGGCTAGTGAGTTTGAGTTAGGTGTAAAAATATTATTTTAGTAGTTTAGTACACAGTTCCGCACAAATAAGAATGACTGGGGAAAAGTCATTAGATTTTTGTACTTAAAAGATTTTTGGTGAACTAAGAGGAGGCAATTCGGGTCAAATGGTAGGGGATGGAAGTCTTTTGCAAGGAGTTTGGAAGTGAGGGATGAGGAGGTAGAAGCAGAGGTATGTAAGACAAATTGAGAGGAGGGAAACAAAATAAGCAATTGCTGGGTCTTGAGAATTTTGTTTTTAGGCTATTTAAAGGAAAGAGAGCCAGAAGAAATATAAAAACTGAGGTTGAAAGTTGGAAAGATGTAACTAATAGAGCCACACACCTGAGGCTACAGAAAGCAGTGGCATCAGGCACCCAAATGGAAAATAAGCCTTAGAAGAGACACCTCCCTCTGGGAAATTGAAAATGAGGTATAGAGGAGAGGTGAGGTAATAGGTCAATTCTTAATGTTGATGAAACGTTAAGTGAAGGATAATCTTTAGCTTCTCAATGGAAAAGGAGGCAAGATCAGGAAGTGTGGAGAGGAAATATCAGGTTAGATAAGTGAAAAGAGTTGGAAAGATTTTTTGAGCAGCCATTGTGGGGGATGGGATGAAAAGTCAACCAAGGAGAAATAACAATACTGACCACTGTTCCTCAACAGATGTTTATTGTGTACTATTTATCTCACAGTGTGGTGCTGTGTGGATGCAAGAGGAAAACAACAGCAAAAAAAGCCTTTCTTTGCCAGGTGAATCTAGTTGTGGAGTCAGTACACAAAAATAGCTCCACATAAGGAGGTATGAGATGAGAACTAAATGAATGAGTGCAGTAATTGCAAAATGAATTCAAAGATACCTAAAGGAATGTTTCTTGGAGGACCTAAAAGGTGCTGAGAACTTCCAGAGGCAAAGATGGGTATCAGTCAGGGAAGGTTTAATGGAGAACACGGAGCCCAGTCTGGGCTATAAAGAAAAGGTAAGAAGAAAACCTTTTTAGGTGTAGACATATAGGAAGGACATCATAGGCACAGAACTTAAAATCAATGGAACAAAAGCATGGAAACATCAAACCAGCTCACTTTTCCCTGGGACAGTCTTCATGTAATAAGATCATATCTGGGTCCATTTTCTAGATAGCCTTAAGTGGCATTCTGAATGTCTAGAGTTTCCCAGGAGACATTAGAGAGCTCCTGAAGAAAGTTTTTATATAATCATATTGAGAATAATATAATTAAAGTTGTGTTTTAGTAACGTTATCACAGCAGAGGTGAAATACAGATTGGAAAGTTATAGTAACAGTCTAGGCATGAAGCACTCAAGACTTCACTATTTAAATTCTAGTGAATTCTATAATTACCAGGAAAAATCCCTCGTTTTTCCTCATTGTCATAGATTCATCAATTTCCCCCTCCTCTCCCCTTCACTCCCATTTTCCAGAGTCTTTGATTTCTGCTCTTTTAACTCCTCCAAATTTTCAGTCTTCTCTTTAGCTCCTATCCTTTCTTCTTGGCCTTGTTTGGTTTGTCTTTCATTGCTCTTTTCTGTGTGAACTTTCCTGCTCTCTGTTCTGATTTTATTCAGTGCACACTTCAGCCATATCACAGAGAATCCTGATAAACTGATGGCCTGTGTCATTCAGTTCCTAAAGTTACTGATATATTTTATAATATTTGCTAAGCTTTAGTGACTACTAATGTTTTATGTCATTCCATTACATAAGCTCACTAAAGTATTTCTGCCTTCTTTTAATATTATGACTAACAGATGAGTATATTAAATTTAATGTGGTTTTATTTGTGAGTGGAAGATAAGGATAGTAGTGGTTGTAACCCTGTAAGTTTCTTATTTCTAAGTTTTCACTCAATTTTAATTAAATTTGAAAGTCTTTAAAATTAAGGTCAGAAATTAATATGTATAATAGTTTGATCTTTGTGCTTTCCTTAAAATGCCAAAATATTGTTGTTGACTTCTATCTGGATAAATTGTTTTTCTGTTTAACAGATTATCTATTTCTGCCTTCCCTTACAGAGACTTAGTGTCCAAAAATTGTAAATATTAAAATATATGCAGTGAAAGGGTGAAAAGTGAATAATAAGGAGTCTTGCTTCTGGAATATTGATATATCTGCACACACATAGTGTGTTCCCTATACCATTTGAATCTATAGTAACCTTCCTTTAAAAGCATCATTATAGTAGTTGCTAAGTATCTCAGTTATTTTTAAGTTACTTAAGGCTTTAGAAAGTAAAAATTCTGAGTAATTAATGCTTAGCGTGAATTGTACTGAAGGCAAAAAGAAAGCATCAAGTAGTAAAATTCACTTTTTAATTATAAATGAGATATTTTATGAATGAGTCAGTAATTGCACTGCTGCCTGAACTTCTACGTGAAAGCTTCTTCCTTTTTTTTCTCAGTAAAGAGGACAATAAAACTTGGGTTCATCTTGAGAGTTCAAGAAGGGAGGGAAAAAAATGAATAGCAAAGTCTTCTTTCTGGAAAATGGATCTATTTTTAAGTTTGGGAATAAGCTATTTAAAAATTTTGTGTAGAAAGTTATATATAACTTCATAATTAACTTGATTATATGATTTATTTTGTAAGCAAAGCATAGTGTTTCGTACAGCTTGTGAATAACCACTTTTTGCAAGCATGACAGAGTAAGTGACAACAAAGGGAGTGAACAAAAATGGGAGGGGGTCATGAATCTGTATCTGCATGGAGGAAGAAAGCAGTACTTTGGGGAGTGCAATTTACATGAGCATCTGGGTCTTTTGTCATGTTTTGGATGGATGACCTGAGTCTGATATATGGGTGAATAGCATTAACAAAGGTCTGCTTGTCAAAGGCTAGGAAGAAAAATGCAATTAGCTACAGCAATGAGGTGATGTCTGTGTTTAGAGAGGAAAAAAACAATACCTAACCAGCAATAGAAAACACTGAAATGATACCATCAGCAAAAACGCCAGATTTGAGTTTGTGTGTGTGTATGTATGTATCTGTATGTGTCTATTATATAGTTATCTTAACTCTGTGGGATATGACCAAAAAAAGTCTTTTTTTTTTGGTAATATTTTGTTTATATGATGAGAGTGAGTATTACCTGTTACTGAAGAAATGACCTGGTGAACTCAGTGCATTCATAACTCATACTAATTTCACCAACCTGACATCTGCAGTACTCTGTTTCTGTTGAAAGAAAATTATCATTAAACAAAAGTGCATTGGAGTCCAAAAGAAGTTTGCTCTTTTCTTGGTCTCATTTTTTTTTCTCTACAAACCATGCCATCCAGAGTAGAGAACCATATCTAATCTCCCAATTAGGTCAGGCCCCAGGATAATCAATCTCTTTAACAGCAGATGCCTTGTTTTAGCAAATGAATGCTTGGTTTCAAAAGCAGTTTTGTGTAGAGAGAAGAGTGAAGTTGGCATGGGTGATCAGAACTCTTTTAAACTCTTTAAAAAGCCCTGTAGATTGTTTTATGCCCACACTTTGTGAACTGAAGTAAATGCTGTATATATCCATCTTGAAGTGAAAGTCCCCATGGTGGGGACTTTATACAGCCTGTGAAAACATCTATATGCATATAAATGGCATTATTTGAGGTCCAAAATTTTTAAGTCCATTTCAATTAAACAGTGATTTTGATAAAATCTAAAACTAATTTATATGTTTTTAGTAAGTGCTCTTTATTAAGTATGCTCCTTAATAACAATAACTTAATTATTACATTAGCATTGTTCAAACTGAAAATATAATAAGTTAACACGATTCTCATGTTTATTGCTTGGACTACCTTTATCTTAGTTCATAAATGCCTTTCTCCATATCTGATCCCTTTTCAGTTCATATTCATATCATATGTAAATGGGCAGTGTGCAAGACAACTTTGAAATCAAGAAGAAATAATTTAAAATTAAAGTTTATAAACAATGTATATTAAGTCAACACTACAGATTGACTTTATTTTGCTCACAACTCAACTCATTTAATCTAAGATACATTGAAGTATAGCGAAAGAATTTCCAGTATAGTATAACTTTTTTAAAAACCTCTTAGGTCTCAATAAATTATTTTAGATAATCGTTGTTCAAAATCTGATTGCTGGAAGTTGTCAGTGATACCTGAAGTAATACATAAAATAATTCAGGCCACGTATGAACCTATCTCCTCTTTAAGGAGAGCAGATTACTAATCAAAAGTGTGAAGTTGAAACATTTGCAAGGTAGGTGAGGAAAAAAAAGCATTCACTGGCATATTTTGAGTTTCGTCATTTCAACTTTACTGCATAATGATCAGTTCTGCCAATTTTTGTTCCCTCTTAAAAATTGCTTCAATCTGCCCAATCTTTGGAAAGTTAATATTTTACATGGTAAAGACTGTTAAGACATTTAAGAAAAAATTAAAAGCAGATGATCATTAATTTAAGAAACATTTGATGCTAATTACTTCTTACCTTTCCACATGACTTAACTGTTGGTAAATGTATGGAATTACATCACTTTTTAAAGGGAGATTTTAGGCTAAATTGGTAGATAAGGTAGAGATCCTGTGGGATAATTAGTTGTCTGTACAAGACTTTAAAAATACAGACATTCTTTGCAATGCAAATACCAGAAAGCACTGTTACAATTCACTTTTGCTTATTCTAATTTGGAACAGCATTTTAATATTAGTAGGATGGTTTTAGTATATTAACAATCTTAAAATTTTTAGCTGGAAAACAGTTTGATGTCCAGATTTGTTACTCAGCCATATTTTAGATTTAAAACTTAGTGATTATAACATATAAGGCAATTCCCATTGGATTTAATGTAATTAACACAGGCTTATACAGTAGCTTTCTTAATCGATCCTAGGGATTTTCAGAGTCCAGGAATTTTCAAATTGATATTCTTTCTTATCATGGAGTTCTTGTAGCTAAGTTTATACATGAGTTATTTCTTCTTTACACACATGTACACACACACACAGTCTAATATTAAAAATGAAACCCAAAAAGCCTGAAAGAAAATATTCCAAAAGGTTAGCAGTATCTTTGGGTGGCTGACAGATTTGGGTGATTTATAGAATCATCTTTATTGTATCATACAGGCTTACATTTTTATGATTATTTTATAAAGGGAAAAATATAGTTATTTTCAGTTTCAAAAAACATACACATTGCAATCCCGGCATAGGCAATATATTGTTTGACAATAATTTTATAATAAGTCTGACAATTTTTTCCTGTTATCTTGAATGTCTGTAAAAACCTGCAAGGGCAAATATCCTGTTCTTTCCTTGGCATTATTAATTTGTCAATTAATTACTAACTGGTCATGGTGTTGATATAAACCACTCAGTAGCAGTTACAGTGTAATAATTATAAACTGTAAGGAGTAGGTTGTGCTTAATCTATCCCAGAAATGATCTAAGATAACAAACAGTAAACATGGTAAATAGAAATTGTACCTGTCTAGGATCTCAGGACCCCTTTACACTCTTAAAAATTATTTAAGACCACCCCCTCCCAGGAGCTTTTGTTTACACAGATTATATCTATCAGTATTTATCATATTAGAAATTAAAACTGAGAAATTTTTAAAATATTTATCTCTTAATTCATTTAAAATAACAGTGAAAACGCATTACATGTTAGCATACATTATATAGATTTTTCGAAACCAAACAAAAAGATACATATGAGAAGAGTGGCATGGTTACATTTTTGTAAATGTCTTTAATGTATAGCTTAATAGAAGACAGCTGGATTCTTTTATCTGCTTCTGCATTCAGTTGGTTTCATCATGGTATTTTCATTAAAGTATATGAAGAAAACCTGGCTTTACACAACTATGTCATTATAAAACGGAGGAGAAATTTAATAACTTTTTTCAGATGATTGTGGATATTCTTTTATATTACACTAAATCTCAACAAGTGATAGTGTATTAAAAATTTGCTGTACTGTGAAATCTGAAACCATATAAATAAACTTTTAAGACTGTTTCTCAAAGAAGAGTTCTGGGGGGTTTTTTTGGTTTTGTTTGTTTGTTTGTTTTGGCAGCTGGCCAGTATGGGAATCTGAACCCTTGACCTTGGTGTTATAACACTGCGCTCTAACCAACTGAGCTAACTGGCCACCTCCTCAAGGAAGATTTCTGGAGTCTAACTTTTGCTTTAAAAAATAAATTGTAATATTTCTATCATAGTGAAATAATTGCAAGCACAATCTGAAGCGTATTTTAACAGTTTAATTTTCATCAGTTATTTTCTAGAATATTCAAGCAGTGCTCAAATCTCTGATTCCAATGTTTTAATTCTTAGATACACTGACCTTAAAGTTTATTATTTATTATATGGACTAGCTCTTAAAACCTTTGCTTTTCATCTTTTTAGAGGTAACTTTATGCATATGAATTAAGCAGATATGAGTAGCAAAGGAAAAAAAAGTTTGATCATTGGTTTTTGTCATGGTGTTCTACTATTCTAGATTTCTATCTTCTCTGTAAGTATAAAGGAAAGTAATTTCCAAACAAAACCTTTGCTTGAGACCTGAGAATCAAAATGTTGATTTCCAAAAGAAAATATTTGTTTCAGTGGCAAATGTTTATTCCAGAAACTGAAGCCAAAATACACATTTCCTTTTATGACACTGTATAATATGTCAGACATTATTTAAAATAATTTAAAACATTCCCACACATTGCTTTTGATGATGTCTCCTTTCTTTGTAAACATTTCTACAAAATGTCTTAACAATTAACTGATTATAAAAACTCTTTAACATTTCTTTTCCTTCCAAATTGGTTGTTTCCACTACCAGACCTCCTTTTTTGAATGACAGAAATAATGATGTCACTCTTTATTCCCACATCAAATGGCAGGGCTAGAGGATGTGACTATCTTAAATATTCAAGATTCCAAGCAAACCATCTTTTGCCCTCTGCTACTGTCCCAGAATAGATCAGCTTCCCTATTGTGCACTGTCATCCCTGCCACCTGGGATTTCCCCTCCTTGCACTCATTGCATGCCTTGTTCTCCATTATATGTCCATGACCTAGCACAATGTTTGGCACATAATAGGAAATCTGTAATAGTTACTGAATAAATGAATACTGCTGAGCATTTGAGGTACTTTAGATTCCCCAGAATATTTTTCTGTACTTCTTGTATTTTTGGGTTCCTCCATCCTTCTTGAAATTGGCTTCTATGGTAAATCTCACTTTTTAATTTTCCTCACCTCCTAAAGTGTTCTGTTCTTGTTTTCTTGCCTTTTTTTTCATGATTTTTTCTCAATGTCAAGTTCCGTTAGGCAAGCAGAAAGATCTCTCTTGCCCTTTACCATGTCTCTCTGTTTACAAACTTTCTCTCAATCATGATTTTTTCTCAATGTCAAGTTCCGTTAGGCAAGCAGAAAGATCTCTCTTGCCCTTTACGATGTCTCTCTGTTTACAAACTTTCTCTCAATTAACCGTAACCTGTGTGATTCTCTAATCTAAATCTCCAATTTCAGTCTCTGTCTCTCAAGCTGTGGTTCTGCATCTTCTAAGTATTCTTTATACGGTTCAACCAGATGTCCATCCTTTTAAACCCAATAGGTCTGTGACTAAATTTGTCATCTTTCATACTAAATCAATTATCCTTTGTGTTTACCTCTGTGTCCCCGCAGAAGTGCTCTGCTTTCTACTGATGTGTTGTCTTCATCTTTGCTTTCACTGAGTCCTATCACGTTTGTTGCTCAGAGTCCATGTCTTCATACCAATTACCATCACATTAGCTCACACCTTGGCTATCCCATTTCTGTCCTGTCATGTGTCATGGTAACATTTACATTGCCCATTCTATGTGTTGGTCCCTTGGCTTTAATCCATCCTGCACACTGGTAAGAGAGTAACCTTTCTAAATCATTGGCTTTGGCGGGTTTCCATTTCTTGCCATATTAGTCTCTTTACAGGACATCCTGATTGTTTACACAACATGGCTACTGGCTTCCACCAAGAGAAGTGGTTCAAGAAAGAGCAAGGAGAAATTTGCAATGCCTTTCATGATCTAGCCTTGAAAGTGACATGTCATCACTTTGGCTATATTCTGTTGGTCACACCAACCAACCCAGATACAATGTGGGAGGGGACTATAAAAAGCATGAATATCATGAGAGAGGCGTCTTTGAGGCCAGCTACTGCAGCTGTTTCATAATGCACAGCTGCTCTGGGTGTTTTTAAAGACTGTAGCCTTAGGGCGTATTAAAATCAATACCGCTGACTTCAGACACTGTCTTTCCACAGTTTTTAAAAATGCCAGGACTTGAGTAGTAGAATACAACACCAGTGTTTGACTTTCTATTTTCCTATACCCCTTTTAGGAAAGTTTGATGGGTTTTTAACAAGGTAACTTGCTTATTTTCGTTCTTTCTTTATTTCATGCACTGATAGTCCTGTTTATTGAATCTGAGTTTTGTTCTTTTTTTGGAACCCAGACACTTGCTTCTCTAACATCCTTTACTAGATCCCATCCTATGAATCTCCTCAAAATAAGAGACATAAGGGCTGGCCCGGTGGCGCACTGCTACAGTGCGCCGCTTGGGAGCGCCACGGCGCTCCTGCCGAGGGTTCGGATCCCACATACAGACCGGCCGCTCACTGGCTGAGCGAGGGGCGGGTGCAACACCGA
>NW_007728714.1:171615-173480 GCF_000696425.1 Galeopterus variegatus | reverse complement strand
GGGTTGCGATCCGTTGCCAGACACGAAAAAAGAGACAAAAAGACAAAAAAAAAAAAAAAAAAAAGAAAAAAATGAATTCTTGGTTGGCCAAAAGTATTGTATGAATATTATCCTACTTCATCGTCCTGACAGAACTAAACTGAATCTGTCATTTTCTTTCATAGCACCATTTTTGTAGCAGCAGCAGTATTAGTAATACTTGTAGCAATAGTAATAGCTAATATTTATATTGTTTTAGAATATCCTATATTCCCCATACTTCCTTAGAATCCCAGTTTCATAAATTTTGTGGGTCTATACCTCAAGACACAGGTAATAACTGGATCACACTTACAGTAGCTGTGTTACCATGAAGATCGAATTTCAAGTGATAATTCTAAGAAAACTAAATGAGATACAAGAAAACTCAGCTAGACAACACAATGAAATGAGGAAAAGTGTACAGGACATGAAAGAAGAAATGTACAAGGAAATCAATGCCCTGAAAAAGAATGTAGCAGAGCTTGCCAAGCTGAAAAATTCATTCAACGAAATAAAAAACACAACAGAGAGTTTAAACAGCAGGCTTGCGGAAGCAGAAAAGAGAACTTTTGACCTTGAAGATAGGATAGAACTTTTGAAGCAGAAGTTCAGAAGTTCAAAAGTTCCTTGAAGCAGAAAATAGAACTTTTGACCTTGAAAAAACACAGGCAGAGAAAAAAAAAAAAAAAGAAAGAAAAAAAGAATTAAAAACATTGAAGAAAATCTAAGAGAGATATCAGACAACCTTAAGTGCTCAAATATCAAGTCATGGGTATTCCAGAAGGGGAGGAAAAAGGAGATTGCATTGAAAACATATTCAACAAAACAGTGGCAGAAAACTTCCCAGGTACAGGAAAAGGCACAGATCTTCAGATTCAGGAAGCTCAAAGATCCCCAAATGTATTCAATCCAAAAGGTCTTCTCCAAGACATGTTATAGTCAAATTGGCAAAACTCAAAGCCAAAGAGAGAATCTTAAAAGCTGCAAGAGAGAAGCATCAAATCACCTATAAGGGAGCCCCAATCAGAATAACATTAGACTTTTCATCACAAACATTAAAAGCCGGAAAGGAATGGGATGATATATTCAAAATACTAAAAGACAGAGATTGCCAGACATGAATAGTCTACCCCGCAAGGCTATCCTTCAGAAATGAAGGGCAAATAGTGTATTTCTCAGAGAAACAAAAACTGCAGGAGTTCACTACCACAAACCACCCTTACAAGAAATTCTCAAGGGAGTACTGGGTTTGGTACCTGAAATATAACTAGCACTGCCATTAAAACTCAAGAAAAATCAAAACCCACTAGAAAAATAAAAATGCCAACAATGAAGAGAAGAAAAAAAAAAGTTTATCTACAACCCAAGAAACCAACAAATACAGAAGACAAACCATAAATCAGAACGAAAGGAACAAAAGACACTTAAGACATCCAAACAAAAATCAATAAAATTCTAGGAGTAAATCAATACCTTTCATTAATAACTCTTAATGTAAAAGGATTAAATTCTCCAATCAAAAGACACAGACAGGCTGACTGGATTAAAAAGGAGGACTCAACTATATGCTGCCTTCAAGAGACCCACCTCACCTATAAAGACTCACATAGACTAAGAGTGAAAAGATGGAAAAAGATTCACCATGCAAACAGAAATGAAGAATGAGCTGGAGTGGCTATTCTTATATCTGATAAAATAGACTTTAAACTAAAAACCATAAAAAGAGATAATGAGGGACACTACGTAATGATAAAAGGACTGATCCATCAAGAAGACATAACAATCATAAATACATATGCACCCAATGTTGGAGCAGCTAGATATGTAAAGCAAACACTCTTAGA
>NW_007728714.1:165983-171605 GCF_000696425.1 Galeopterus variegatus | reverse complement strand
ACAAAAAAAAAGAAAAAAAAAAAAAAAAAAAAAAAAAAAAAAAGACATAAATGAATTCTTGGTTGGCCAAAAGTATTGTATGAATATTATCCTACTTCATCGTCCTGACAGAACTAAACTGAATCTGTCATTTTCTTTCATAGCACCATTTTTGTAGCAGCAGCAGTATTAGTAATACTTGTAGCAATAGTAATAGCTAATATTTATATTGTTTTAGAATATCCTATATTCCCCATACTTCCTTAGAATCCCAGTTTCATAAATTTTGTGGGTCTATACCTCAAGAAACAGGTAATAACTGGATCACACTTACAGTAGCTGTGTTACCATGAAGATTGCCTAACAGTACCTGAACTGTCTTATGGTCTTCCTTATAGTGCCCTATTACATATTTCCAGTCTTTCTGAATGCACTTGATATAGCAATATGTAGTGCATTGATGGGTATACTAAAAGCTCATTTCTGCACTGTTTTCTGGATCCTGGTTCCTTTTTAGGTAGTTACTTTGATCTGCTCTTGAATATCCTGCCACTATTCGTTCGATGTCTTTGGACATAAATCTCACTTTCTGTTCTGATAACACCTAAATCATCACCTCCTGTGTCTGATAAACTCATTAAGAGCAGTAGCTGTTATACTTGGGCACATCGCTTTTAGCCTTTTGTATCTGTCTAGCCTGGCCTCTGCTTCTCTCATTTCCCTTTTCACTTGTGTGTTGTCTATCTTTTATGATCTTAATCTTCTAGTTTTCTCGAGTTTAATGATACTGTCTTCCTTTCTTTGTTATTATTCTCAAACTGCTTCTGTTCTGCTAAAAAGATTGAAGTATGATTTTCAAACCTGTCCCATTCCTTCTTAATTTCTAGAGCAAACCTTATTTCTAGAGTCAGAATGTTTCAGGAACAACCCTGTTAAACTGTTTTCTTAGACATTAGGTTACCTTATATTCAAAGTTGTTTCACTATCTTAAGAAAAGAAGGTGATTTATTCTCTTTATAATAAGAGCCTCCTCCATTTTTGTTTGTTCATAGATAAAATCTATCACCATTCTCTTGGTGAAATGATGGTTTGGATCTCTAATATCAAAAACAATCACCAGAATGAATGCATCAAAGACGATTTATGTTATGGTTGGCGGAGGGTAACTCTTGAGGCCATAGACTGACCCACATGATTCCAGAAGTGAACCCCTACACCAATTTCTTTGTCCCTGTTTAAACCAGAATAAAAAGGAAAATAATTTGGCATAACTGATCTACAGCTGCCCATCAAGGGCCTGCACTAGGAATTTAAAATTCCACACACAGTATTGTAGCCCTTATGGAAGTTTTTAGCTTTGGGTTTTTTTTCAAGTTATGAAGATATTTTCCATTAATTTATCCAAATATTTCACATTCATGAAATCATTTATTCTAGAGCTAATGTGAGATTATAATATAACATTAAATTTAATTAAACATCAAAAAATCTTTAATACAGAAATTAAAATAAAAATATTACAATATGTATAATAGGGTCAGCAGGGAAAACTTGCTGAAGAATTAATTCAAATGCTATATCTTCTTCCTTTTCAGTATCTGTCAATAAAAATGGCAGAGTGGGACCCCACGGTGCCAGTGCATGAATGAGCAGGTAGGCCTAGCTGCCACCGGACTCCATCCCCAGCCTGGCCAAGCATACACCGACCAGAGAGGCACCCCACTGGAGAAGCCCAAGTCCTGTGGACACCACCCGCACTGCGGTGCCAGTGCACAACCGAGCAGGAAGGCCTTGCCACCACCAGACCCCATCCCCAGCCTGGCCGAGTGGTCGCCAACCAGAGAGGTGCCTCCCTGGAGAGGCCCAAGACCTGAGGTGACCATGCGCCCAAGGTGCCAGTGGGTGACCGATCAGACACTGAGGCAGCCATGCCGAACTGGCAGCCCCAGCAGCATCCTAGCCAGACAATAGTGTCAAACTAGTGGACCGTGAAATCCCTTGCCACAATGACTAAACATCAAAGGAAAGATACCAGAAATATGAAAAATCAAGAAAGTACACCACCAAAGGGTAATAACTCTCAAGGTCTAGATCCTATAGAACAAGAAGCCCTTGCATGTCTGACAAGGAATTTCAAGTGATAATTCTAAGAAAACTAAATGAGATACAAGAAAACTCAGCTAGACAACACAATGAAATGAGGAAAAGTGTACAGGACATGAAAGAAGAAATGTACAAGGAAATCAATGCCCTGAAAAAGAATGTAGCAGAGCTTGCCAAGCTGAAAAATTCATTCAACGAAATAAAAAACACAACAGAGAGTTTAAACAGCAGGCTTGTGGAAGCAGAAAAGAGAACTTTTGACCTTGAAGATAGGATAGAACTTTTGAAGCAGAAGTTCAGAAGTTCAAAAGTTCCTTGAAGCAGAAAATAGAACTTTTGACCTTGAAAAAACACAGGCAGAGAAAAAAAAAAAAAAAGAAAGAAAAAAAGAATTAAAAACATTGAAGAAAATCTAAGAGAGATATCAGACAACCTTAAGTGCTCAAATATCAAGTCATGGGTATTCCAGAAGGGGAGGAAAAAGGAGATTGCATTGAAAACATATTCAACAAAACAGTGGCAGAAAACTTCCCAGGTACAGGAAAAGGCACAGATCTTCAGATTCAGGAAGCTCAAAGATCCCCAAATGTATTCAATCCAAAAGGTCTTCTCCAAGACATGTTATAGTCAAATTGGCAAAACTCAAAGCCAAAGAGAGAATCTTAAAAGCTGCAAGAGAGAAGCATCAAATCACCTATAAGGGAGCCCCAATCAGAATAACATTAGACTTTTCATCACAAACATTAAAAGCCGGAAAGGAATGGGATGATATATTCAAAATACTAAAAGACAGAGATTGCCAGACATGAATAGTCTACCCCGCAAGGCTATCCTTCAGAAATGAAGGGCAAATAGTGTATTTCTCAGAGAAACAAAAACTGCAGGAGTTCACTACCACAAACCACCCTTACAAGAAATTCTCAAGGGAGTACTGGGTTTGGTACCTGAAATATAACTAGCACTGCCATTAAAACTCAAGAAAAATCAAAACCCACTAGAAAAATAAAAATGCCAACAATGAAGAGAAGAAAAAAAAAAGTTTATCTACAACCCAAGAAACCAACAAATACAGAAGACAAACCATAAATCAGAACGAAAGGAACAAAAGACACTTAAGACATCCAAACAAAAATCAATAAAATTCTAGGAGTAAATCAATACCTTTCATTAATAACTCTTAATGTAAAAGGATTAAATTCTCCAATCAAAAGACACAGACAGGCTGACTGGATTAAAAAGGAGGACTCAACTATATGCTGCCTTCAAGAGACCCACCTCACCTATAAAGACTCACATAGACTAAGAGTGAAAAGATGGAAAAAGATTCACCATGCAAACAGAAATGAAGAATGAGCTGGAGTGGCTATTCTTATATCTGATAAAATAGACTTTAAACTAAAAACCATAAAAAGAGATAATGAGGGCCACTACATAATGCTAGGATTCATCCATCAAGAAGACATAACAATCATAAATACATATGCACCCAATGTTGGAGCAGCTAGATTTAAAAAGAAAATTCTATTAGGCCTAAAAAAGGAAATGGACACTAATACCATAATAGCAGGGGACCTGAACACCCAACTATCAATATTGGACAGATCATTTAGGCAACAAATCAACAGAAAAACACAAGATCTAAACAACACTCTATATCAATTGGACTTGGCAGATATCTATAGAACATTCCATCCAACAACCTCAGAATATTCATTCTTCTCATCAACACATCGATCATTCTGCAGGATAGATCACATGTTAGGTCACAAATAAAGTATCAACAAATTAAAAAAAAATAGAATTATCCCATGTATTTTTTCAGACCACAAAGAACTAAAATTAGAAAACAATTACAAACGAAATTCTGGAAGCTATACAAACACATGGAAATTAAACAGCATTCTACTTAATGACATATGAGTCCTGACTGAAAAATGGTGCAGATTTATGAGTCCAAGAAGAAATCAAACAGGAAATCAAAAAATTTCTTGAAACTAATGAAAACACTGATACATCATACCAAAACCTGTGGGATACTGCAAAAGCAATATTAAGGGGGGGACTTATCACATTGAATGCTTACTTCAGAAGAACGGAAAGTGGCAAGTGAACAACCTAATACTTCACCTTAAAGAACTGGAAAAACAAGAACAATCCAAACCCAAAGTTAGCAGATAGAAAGAAATCAGAAGGCTCCCAACAAAGAAAAGCCCAGGACCAGATGGATTTACAGCAGAATTCTACCAAACATTCAAAGAGGAATTGAAACCAATTATCTACAAACTATTCCAAAAGATTGAAATAGAGGCAATTCTCCCATACTCATTCTATGAAGCAAACATCACACTGATACCAAAACCAGATAAAGATACAACTAAAAAAGAAAACTACAGGCTACTGATATAACCAAGAAAGAAAACTACAGGCCTATATCCTTGATGAGTATAGATGCAAAAATTCTCAATAAAATACTAGCTAACAGAATACAGCAATACATATGCAAAATTATACACCACGATCAGGTGGGATTCATCCCAGGGATGCAAGGTTGGTTCAACATATGCAAATCAATACATGTGATACATTACATCAATAAAATCAAACACAAGGACCATATGATCATCTCTATAGATGCTGAAAAAGCATTTTATAAAATTCAACACTCATTCATTATAAAGACTCTCTGCAAGTTAAGTATAGATGGAAAGTATCTCAACATAATTAAAGCCATACATGATAAGCCTGCTGCCAATATCATCCTGAGTGGGGAAAAGATGAAAGCTTTTCCTTTAAGAACAGGAACTAGACAAGGATGCCCACTCTCACCATGCCTGTTCAACATAGTGTTGGAAGTACAAGCCAGAGCAATCAGAAAAGAGAAGGAAATAAAGGGCATCCAGATTGGAAAAGATGAAGTCAAACTGTCCCTGTTTGCAGATGACACGATCTTATATATTGAACAGCCTAAAGCCTCTACAAAAAAACTCTTGGAGTTGATAAATGATTTCAGCAAAGTAGCAGGATACAAAATCAATACACAAAATCAGTAGCATTTCTATTCACCGATAGTGAACATGCAGAAAGAGAAATCAAGAAAACCTGCCCATTTACAATAGCCACCAAAAAAATAAAATACTTAGGAATTGAGTTAACCAAGGATGTGAAAAATTGCTATAATGAGAACTACAAACCACTGCTGAGAGAAATTAAAGAGGACAAAAGAAGATGGAAAGATAGTCCATGCTCTTGGATTGGAAGAATCAACATTGTGAAAATGTCCATACTACCCAAAGTGATGTACAAATTCAATGCAATCCCCATCAAAATTCCAATAACATTTTTCTTAGAAATGGGAAAAACTATCCAGACATTAATATGGAATAACAAAATACCACACATAGCTAAAGCAATTCTGAGCAAAAAAATAAATAAAGTTGGAGGTATAACACTATGTGAATTTAAACTATACTATGAAGCTATAATAACCAAAACAGCATGGTACTGGCATAAAAACAGACATGCTGATCAATGGAATAGAAT
>NW_007728714.1:142352-165835 GCF_000696425.1 Galeopterus variegatus | reverse complement strand
AGAATTATATTAAGTGAAACAAGTCAGGTACATAAAGAGAAATATTACATGTTCTAACTTATTTGTGGGAGCTAAAAATAAACAAAGAAATACACAAGTAACCTGGGGAGGGAGAGAAGACACAACAATTACAATTCCTTGAATTTTATATGACAAGTGAACAGATATGAGGTTGTTGGGGGTGGGGAGAGGGAGGCAGGAGGGAGGTTCTGGTAATGGGCCACAATAATCAACCACATTGTATATTGTCAAAATAAAATAAAATTTTAAAAAAATGGCAGAGTGAGGAGTTTCATCATTTGAAGATTCTAAGTCATAATTGAACACAATGAGGAATCCCTAATAGGGAATGTCTCTTTTCCTAAATGTCCCACTGTCGTAACTTTAGACCCTCAACATTATTCTTCAAGTTCACCAGCTCTTTTTCCTGCCTTCTGTTTTCCAGTTTAAAAGCTAATTTGTTAGCTTTCCTCTCCATCTGTTCCTTGTACTCTTCTTTTACAGATTGCTTTCTTGTTCTATTATTTTCTTTGCTTTCATTTTTAGAATGTGGTTGGGTTGATCCCTTAGCAGATCACTGCCATTAATCACCTGCATTTATTCAATTTGCTTTGCTGTGAGTCCTCTCTTTGGTAAACAATTCAGAACTATTCCTGTTTTAGAAGATATTTGTATTGGTTGGGCTCTGGTTGATACTTGGTAAGCTAAAGAAGGTTGTATAAATGTGAGCATGCACTACAATTTGATTCATAATCCTATCTCTCTTTTGCTTTTTCAGTTTCATTTACTGGCATACTCTTATCTTCAGAGGCTTAAAGAATATTCAGCTTTACACAATTTGCTACCTTCTCTTTATAACAGTTCAAAATTTTGTGTAACTGATTGCTGTCGATATGAATGGAACCCTTCAATTCAGTATTATTCAGTGCCCCAATTTTGCCATCATCATGTTGCTCATAAAAGTTCCTAAAGTTCTCATTATGTTGGATCAGCTGCTCATTACTTCTTATGACTGAGGAAGTGACAGAATATTCTAAGAAGTGACTTTTTATTTCCTCTTTCTAAAAAAAGTGGCTTTCTATGACTCTGTGTGGTTTGCCCAGGCAAACAAATCATCTTCATCTGAAAATGGACTTTGAAAATCATAGTCATCATTCCTCACTCCTGCTTTTTTTATCATCCATAATCCAGTTGAGAGCCTTAAACAGGAGTTGTTTTACTTAGCAATCTTATACCTTCCTCAGACTCTGTTCTGCAAATGCTGATTAAGGCAAATTAATTCCTGGGCCTGGAATTACAAAATCTCTTCTTTCCCATCTCTCTTGTCATGTGCACTGAAAGTGTTTTTGGGAATAAGTGCTAAGGGCCCAGATGGTTCTTTCAGGTGCTGTATGTGGTCATAATGATCATCAAAGAACACTTCATAACTTCCTTTGTTTTACCTACCTTCACTTTTTTTCTCTAGTCAATGGAACTCTCTGGTGTACATTCACATCTGCTGCTAAATATCTCTGACGTGAGTGGGCCAAGTGAAAAAACATTTTTTTCTCTATAAAGCTTTTTTTTCTTCTTCTCATTCTGCAGGCTTGTTGGGTTCACCCCAGAAACAGCAACTACATAGCTGAGGGTTTTATAGCAGGTGATACCACATCTTAGGAATGGGCAAGGCCCAGCTGGCAGAAAAAACATTTTTTTCTCTATAAAGCTTTTTTTTCTTCTTCTCATTCTGCAGGCTTGTTGGGCTCACCCCAGAAACAGCAACTACATAGCTGAGGGTTTTAGAGCAGGTGATACCACATCT
Organism: Galeopterus variegatus; assembly: GCF_000696425.1. Taxonomy (NCBI): domain Eukaryota; kingdom Metazoa; phylum Chordata; class Mammalia; order Dermoptera; family Cynocephalidae; genus Galeopterus; species Galeopterus variegatus. The sequence continues at coordinate 164,034 of NW_007728714.1, read as the reverse complement.
TAGGAATGGGCAAGGCCCAGCTGGCAACTGTGTCTTAAGGCCCTGCCACAAATTTCCTGTTGCATTTTAAAGTGCAGACCTGAAGACTTGATTCAGAGACACAATGAAAGCTGCAATATTCTGCCCAGCCATGCCTAAATACACCTAATTTCTGTCAGCCACAACTGCAGAGTCAGCTTAAACAGCCAAAAGAGTTTCAAAGTAACTGCCAGACTGTGCCCCACTCAGGGCTGAAAGTCCATGTAGCCCAACACAAAAGCTCCCAGCCCAAGATCAAAATACTATGATTTTGCATGTTACTTCCCACCCCCCTTGCCCTCCACCCCAGTCTATTTCTTACCTATTTTTTCAAGGTTCTCTGCCCATTTGCTAAAATATTGGAGTTTAGGGGGATTGGTCCCTTTTCCCATCCTGAGTCTTGAACAAATCCAGGGACAGATGCACGATTTCAATAAAAGAAAATAATCACTTAATATACCACTTTTATTAAAGAGAAAGTTGACTTCTAGAGTCAGAGTATTCTATACATAGTCCTTTTAAACTGAACTCTGAGCCTCTGGATTCCATGTGTTCATTAAGTGGTATATCTACCTTAACCCCAAAATATGACTTCTTCTTTTTATAAGCCTCCCCTAGTAGTTATTTGTTTATTAATAAATCTATTTTACCTGGGTGAAATAACAATCTGTATTTCTTAAGACCCATGGCCAAATAGATGTGCACTCCCAATTTAGACAGGTTACCACTCACACAGCTGAACTAGTGTAAGCCTCCCTGTTAGGGGAGGAGCCTGACTTCATCACAGAGAGCTCACCCCAGTGAAAGAGGACTGGCCTGTATTGCAGAACCAAGTTAATTCTCCCACACTTTCCAATTAGGTAAGTCAACCCCCAAATGGTTGGGACAGAAGTCAGAAAGATTACTCCAGTAGATGTACTCCCACAGGAAACCTCGTGCTAGGTAAATGGAGCTCTCCTCCCAGTAGATATATTTTCTAATATATCTGTCAGTAGTGAGAGGTAATTTCAGCCCCTCAAAATCTCAAGTCTGAGGTAGTTTGCATAGAAGAAACTTACTCAGAAGGTGAAGCAATCCTGAGAGCAAAGTAACAGGAATACATTTAGTCTCCTCCCTGAACAAAAAATGATAATTGCTACCGTTACAGGGATAACCTACTAGTCAGTGAAAAGGTTCAAATTTTGGTAACAGAAGGTTTGGTTAGAAAGGTTGAGTAAAATTTCCTGCAATTTGACTTTCACGTTTTTTATTTTTCCAGTTTTAGTTACACAAAAGGAAAAAGGAGCAATCAGTTGTTAATATTCTTCATGCCAACAAATAATGTTCCTGCCAAATTGTGTGAAATCTACCAGTAATTCAGAATATATATTCTCATTTGTTTTATTACCCATTGGCCTATTTGTTTTATATTTAAAAATTTTTTGTGGACCTGGTAATTTGAGAATTAGAACACATAAAAAAGATAAGACTTACAATGAAATATTACAATTTAAAATATAGTTCATATAGTTCAATATAGTTCATAAAAATGTTGATTTAAATTTTTTAATAACTGACTCAATACTTGAAGTGATTATAATATAGCAGGTTGAGAGAAATTATATCGTTGTAAATATAGTCAGTACATTAAGAGTAAAAAACCAATGTTATGAAATTCCAAAATTAATTTGGGTTATACTAGATTGCACATTATTCCTTACTGGACTAAATAGATTATATATTAATATATGATTTCATTGCTAGGAGATAATTTAAAAATAAAAAATGTTATTTTTAGTAATTAAAAATCCAAAAAACTGTTCTGTTTCAACCTTTTTACTTTCCTGTTTAAATGCTTATTGATTTTATATTGTCTCTTCAAAGTTAAATTAAAATTCCATAGTAACAAATAATTGTGCTGTTTGTTTCCCCTTTGTCCTATATTGTTCTTTGTTCCCCCCTCTCCTTTTTTTTTTTTGCCTCTTTATGGATTTATTGTATACTTTTAAAATTCCATTTTTCCTCCTTAATTGACTTATTGGTTATAATTCTTTGCTGTATTGTTTTAGGGGTTATTTTAGAGTTTATAGTATACATCTTTAATTGTCTACCACCAAGTGATAGTTTAAAACTTTACATATAGAATAAGATCATTATATTCCCATTACTTCCCCCTCCACCTTTGTGCTATTGTTGTCATGCATTTTACTTCGACATATGTTACAAATCCCCAATACATTTTGTCATTCTTACTTCGAACAGTTATTATATTGTAAAGAGATTTAGATAATAATTACAAAAACAACCCCACTATATATTTATCCTTCCGATTATCATATCCATTGATCTTCATTCCGTTGTGTATATATAGAGTTTAATCTTGTATTATTTTACTTCTGCTTGAAGGACTTTAACTTTTTTTTTTGGTGTAGGTCTTCTAGTGATGAAAAATTCCCACTTTTATATGCCTGCAAATTTTCATTTTACCTTGCATTTTTTTGTAAGATGTTTTTGTTGGGCGAAGAATTTTGGATTTATAGTGTTTCTATTGCTTTAATGATTTGGCTGCACTCATCTTCCAGCTTACATAGTTTTCTACAAGAAATTTGACATCACCCCATCTTTTGTTCCTTTGTATGATGTATTTTTTCCCTCAGATTGCTCTTAAAATTGTCTTTTCAGCACTGGTTTTAAATAGTTTGATTACAGTCATGTGCCACATAATAATATTTTGGTCAATGACATACTGCATATAAATGGTGGTCCCATAGGATTATAATGGAGCTGAAAAATTTCTATCACCTAACCATGTTGTAGTTGTTGTAATATAGTGCAAAACATTACCCACATGTTTGTGATGATGCTGGCTAGGAGCAATAGGCTATACCATATAACCTAGGCATGTAGTAGGCTGTATCATCTAGGTTTGTGTAAATACATAATATGCTGTTCCCACAAGGATGAAATCACCTAATGATGCACTTTTCAGAATGTATCCCTGTCATATTCCTATCATTACATGACACATGACTGTGTAATGGTGTAATGTTCCTTGATGTAGGTTTTTTTGTTTTTGTTGTTGTTGTTTTTAATGTTTCTTGTTCTCAGCCATTATTGCTTCAAATATTTTTACCCTCCTACCCTTTTGGAGGATCTCATTATATGGATATTTGGCTGTGTTTAGTCATCCACACACTATGGTTTGACTGTCCCCTCAATCTCATGTTGGAACTTAACCCCTACTGTGATGGTGGAAGGTAGGGCCTTTAAGAGGTTATTGAATCCTGAGGACTATGCTCTTCTGAATGGATTGAACTATTCATGGAGTAATGGGTTGATGGTTTAATGGGTTGTCATGGGTGTGGTTCTGATGGCTTTAAAAGGACAGCAAGTGAGAAGGTTAGCTCTCTTGCTCAGCCCATTTCTCTCACCATGTGACACCCTGCATTGCTGTGGAAGAATCACCACCAAGAAGGCCCTCACCAGATATGCCCCCTGCACCATGGATTTCCCAGCCTCCAAAACTATAAGAAATAAATTTCATTTATTTGTAACCCAGTTTCAGATATTCTGTTATAAGCAACGGAAATAAACTAATACACCACAGTTAATAGATACTCTGTTAGCTTTTTTCTTGCTGTTTCATTTTGGGTTATTTCTATTGCTATGTCTTAAAGTTCATTATTTTTTTCTATTCAGTCTGTAATCTATTATTAATTCCATCCTATAAATTTTTTCTCTTAGATATTATAATTTTAGTCTCTAGAAGTTTAATTTGGGTCATTTTTATATTTTCTGTATCTTTATTTAACACGTTCAGTCTTTCTCTAACTGCTTCAACAAATAGAATACAGTTATAATAACTCTTTTATGTTTTAGTATTTAAGGCTTAACATCCTTGGCTACTAATTCTATCAATTGTGTCATTTCTGTGTCAGTTTGATTGATTTTTCCCTCATTATAGATTATATTTTCCTGCTTCTTTGTATCCCTGGTAATTTTTATTTAATGTAAGGCATTGTATATTTTACATTGGATGCTTTGTATTTCTGTATCTTTAAAAAATGTTCTTAAGCTTTTTCTTTGAATGGGATTCAAAATCATTTAATCCTTTGTGGGTCTTTCTTTTAAGCTTTGTTAGGCAGGACTAGAGCTGTGTTTAGCCTAAAGTTTAATTTTCCCCTGCTGTTGAGGCAAGACCCATCTTAGTTCTCTGAGTTATAAAAATTGATTATGAGGTTTTACCTTCTGACTATGGGGACAAGCATTATTCCTAATCCTTTTGACCTCAGGACACTGCTTTCTCACATCTTTTCATGTAGTTCTTTACCCAGCTTCAGGTAGTTTCTTTACATATATGCATTGATCAATACTCAGCTGAATATTCAGTGAGACCTGTGAATCTCAAGAGTTCTCTTTTTGTAAAACTTTGTCCCTTCCAGTACTCTGAAGCAAAACCCTAGTCACTTCACTTCTCTGGACTCCCAACTGTGCCTCCTCAACTCAGGGATATGTCTGGACCCTATTTGGGTTCCCCTTCCCTGTGCCACACCCTGGGAACTTTCTTTAGGCAATAAGCTAGGTAATCAAAAGACTTACCTCTAGTTTTTCTATCTCTCGGTGATATTTTACTGCCTAATCTCCAATGATCTGAGTGCTATTGTTTCATGTATTTTGTCTTTTTCATTTTTTTTCAAGAGGCAATGTAAATCTAGCTCCTGTTATTTAATCTTGAACGGAAATAGAAGTCCCATTGATTGATTTTCAAGTGTTGCACTATCCTTACATTCCAGTATAAACCCCATTTGGTCATGGTGTATTATCCTTTTTATATATTGCAGGGTTGGGTTTGCTAAAAGTTTGCTGAAGAATTTTGCATCTGTGTTCATCAGGGATACTGGTCTTTTCTTTTCTCATAATGTCTTCATCTGGTTTTGATTTCAGGCTAATGCTGCCTTCATAAAAGAAATTGGGAAGTATTTTCTCCTCTTCTAGTTTCTGGAACAAATTGTATAGAATTTATATTATTTCTTCATTAGAGGTTAGGTAAACTTTACCAGTGAAAATATCTTGACCTGAAGTTATCTTTATCAGAAGGTCTTTAATGACAAATTCAATTTCTTTAATAGATATAGGACTATTCAGATTCTCTTTTTCCTCTTGAGAGAGATTTGGTACTTTGGGTCTTTTAAAGAATTGGTCAACTTCATCTAAGTTGCCAAGAGCTGTTTCTATGGAGTGCTTCAGCAATAGCCAAACTAAAGTAGACTTAAGAGGTCTTTTGAGGATTTTTGGTACAAAGGATAGCACATAATGTGGTAGTATCTGGAGGGTACTGAGTTCAAGAGAGACTTTTTATTTTTTAAATATAAAAGAAATAAGATAATATATGGTGATGAAATCACCTAGTAGAGAATTTTGGTTGCCCCGTGCTTAACTTATAGGATCAATGTGTAAACAAAGGTATGCAACCTGATTTTAAATTGCAGAGTGGTATGCAAAAGAGAGTTTTAATATTAATTGGGTGCACATTCTTCTTGATCTTTTACCCTTGCATTCTAAACCAAGGCAGATTACTGAGTTGTTTTCAGTCAAGAACTGCTTGAAAAAAATAAGATACTAGGTAACCATTGATCTTCAGGTTTAATCTAAAATGAGGGTTATTATAGTTGAAGGGGAAGAGGTTTGAATCTACATTATTACTGTCTCCCTTTTCCCCCACTTATTCTCCCACCACTTGACATTTAGTTTCTAAAATGGAAAATGGAAAGTTATGGTGATAATTTTTACTCTGTTGTGAAAACAGCTACTGAATGGAGCTAACAAGATACTCTAATGCCCTTGGAAGAGGAGGGAAGATGTTGGCAGCTGTTATGCAAACAGTTATGCAGGAGAGGTAAAGCCTGCTGGCTGAGATCAACGGGGATTGTGGGAAGATGAAAATAACCTGTATAAAATATCAGATTTGTATTATAATGTCGACCACGTAGTAGGCACTCAATAAATAGTAGCTATCATTCTTACATGTTAGTGTAGTCCCGTAACTGACGTGCCTGTGTCCAGTTCTCTCCACACCAAACAATATTTCTACACTGTCACTAGACCTACATAAACAACAGATTATATCACTCCTTTGCTTAAGAAACCTCTTAGATTCTTCCGGTCAGTGTAAAAACTCTATGGCATTCATTAAGGATATCCATCTTTCTTTGTGTCTTTATTTCTCACATCATCCTTCCCCCATATACTATAGGCTCTGGACTAGAACTTCTTAAACTTTCATGTGCTTACAGCTCACAGGATCTTTGTTAAAATGCAGACCCTGATTCAAAAGATCTGGGTGAGGCCTGAGGTTCTTCCTTTCTAACAAACTCTCACAGGATGCTGCTTCTGCTGGTCTCTGGACCACACTTTGAGAAGCACAGCACTGTGGTACTTAAATTTCCTGCAGATTATTTTGTGTTCCTATAACTTTGGCTTTTTTAAATTAATCTGATCTCACAGTGTGGACTGACCTTTCCTTATTTCTCTACTTAATGAAATCATTCTCATCTTTCACGTTCTATCTAACTGTGTGTGTGTGTGTGTGTGTGTGTATGTGAGTGAATTGATTTGTTTTTTGTTTTTATTTTTTTTTAGCTCCCACCAATAAGTGAGAACATGTGGTATTTCTTTTTCTCTGCCTGACTCGTTTCACTCAGTATTATTCTTTCAAGGTCCATCCATGTTGTTGCAAATGGCAGTATTTCATTTGTTTTTATAGCTGAGTAGTATTCCATTGTGTAGATATACCACATTTTCTGTATCCACTCATCCGATGATGGACATTTGGGTTGATTCCAGCTCTTGGCTATTGTGAAGAGTGCTGCAATGAACATTGGGAAACAGGTATACCTTCGACTTGATGATTTCCATTCCTTTGGGTATATTCCCAGTAGTGGGATAGCTGGATCGTGAAATTTTCTTTAAACACCTGTTTTACTCACCACCAAAGCTTCCCAATGTTTGCTTTCTCCCTTCCTCATAGTTTTGGTAAATAGCTTTTATTGCAGCATGTATCATTTTGTACTTCAGGTAATATTCAGATTGTTGGTGTTCCTTACTGTGTCTTTGTTTCTTCAGCAAGTTGCATAGTTCTTTGCAGAAATAAATAAATGAATAAATAAAGCTGTGTTGTGAACTTCTGAAAAACATGAATCACTGTATAGCAAATGTTACTCCAAGTAAATAAAAAAGTTGGGTTTTTTTTTTTTAGCTTAGACTATTGATTTTGCATTTCTTTATTTAAGCAATCCTTAAATTGTTTTTCAGTGTTTGTAGCTAGTCACCTAAAGCAATTATATATCCCTTAGCAAGTCAATTTATTGAGTTTATTAACTCTTAACATAGCCATATTTCTTTTCCAGGCTAGAGAGGCTCAGGCTTTCCTTAACTTATGCCAAGCTAAAATTTATAAAGATTATACACACTATAACTAATGATTTCTTTTAACTGTGCTACCAGAGGGTAACATGGTTAAAAAGTTTTTGCTTGCAGCTAGTAAGAAATGAGAAAAAAAAAAAAACAAAATGAAAATATAACTGCCTTTTTAACATTTAAGTAATATGAAAAAGAATAGATATGCTACTTAATTTACATTTTAATATCTATAGAAAAATTTAAAAGTTCATTTCAAATTTTTTTAAAAACCTACTTGTCTAATGGAGAAATTTAGGAATTATATAGAACCAAAAATTTCTTCAGAGGGTGCATGTGCAGTTAACTTCCATTTCTTGAGAATCCTTTAGGCATTTTTGGTGGCTAGCCAGTTCAGCGATCCGAACCCATGACTTGGTGTTATAAGGCTGTGCTCTAACCAGCTGAGCTAACCAAGCTAGGCCAGAATCCTTTGGCTTTTATGAAATTTTCTCAAGGAGAGAAATCACATTTTTTTCCCAACTCCCTGCCCCTACTCTTCCCAGTTCCCCACCAGAGAAAGTCTCTATGAAGTCAATTAGAACTCCTTGCTGACAGTGTAGCATAAAATGAAGGCTTTCCCTAAAATGGCTAAACTGGAGATATCAGCAGGTTGGATGGCTCGTTTCTCAGGGCTGATGAATTGTACTTGTCCATATACACAACTCTTGGTGTTGCTGATTTCAGTTAGGTTGCCTTTCAAATTTTAATTTTAATTTACATAGCATTAACAGTTTTCCCTGAGAAGCTACAATTTTATGGAGCTCTTTCCTTGTCTGTCCTCATGCAATTAAAAAAAATAAAATCTACAGGGCATTCATTTACACTTCTAAAAGTGATAGGCTGTGCTTTATGCCATTTTCATTTGCACTGCTTCTGATCTTGCCATCACTAATTAAAAAGAGAATTTAGGTTAATATAGACAATGCTCTTTGGCTATACTAGAAACTATTTTTTTTTTATCTGAAGTTGAAAGAGATAAGGCTCTTGGACAAAGGATAAGGACAGGCTCTTATGGCTTGGCTCTCAAGAGGCCTTAGAGTCTACTGTTCGCCAATACCTTCCTTTGTGGAACTTTCTTCTAGTTTTGCTTCTATTACCTATCATATTGTCCTACTTCAGTACAGTGAGGGTACCCTAAAATCAATCACTTTGGTGGGAAGGCATGATTTAAATTGGGTCTTGAAACAGGATTTTTAAATCCTTTTAAAATAGGATTTTATTATCAGGAGGGGAATTGGTCATGCCTGATTAAGAAAGAATTGTCAGCTGAAGCCCAGATGTAGGAAGGATGCCAGGAATATTCTGGAGGCAGCTCAGTGACCAGCTTTGTTGGATAGTAATAGGTAATTGAAAAAGGAATCCTGAGACCAGATTGTTGAGAAACTAAAATTTGGAGCAAGTTAATTTGGACTTTATTAAGTATATATTGATAAGTTACTGAAGGAATTTTTTTTAAATGACAGTATGATAGCCATGTTAAATTTGGATGGGCATGCATATGAGATATCTCAGGACTACAGTAATATTCAACAAGTGAAGAAAGGGAGGAAAATGCAATAGAGGAAATTGAGCCTTGGAAAGCCAGCCCACATGTATAGTCTGGTCCATGGGAAGCTCACAAACTCAGGTAGTAAAGGAGCAATTGTATTAACAAGAATCATTCTTTCTGCTACAGTACAGCAATAAAGAATATTAAGTAGTAATCTTGAAAGTCAAGATTTCTTTTGAAAATCTTGCATGTCACAAAATCTTCCCATTTGGCAGACCCTTTGCTAGTGGGGAACAAGTTCAAAGCACAAGTAATCAGGTAAAGAAAAGGGCTTACCATGATTGAGGATGAGGACTAGTAATCCTTAGTTACTTGTTTCTTAAATATGACACAAAAGGGATACACTCTAGAAGAAAAAGTCAGTAGACTGAATTTCATCACATTAAAACTTTTACTTTTCAAAAGTCACTGTCGACAAAATGAAAGCCATGACTATTGAAAAACATTTGAAATATGTATCTGACAAAGGAGATATAGCTAGAATATATAAAGAATTCTTAAAAGTCAATAAGAAGACACACAACTCAATTAAAAAAATGGACAAAAAATTTGAACAGACAGTTCACCATAGAAGAAAGGTTAACATACAACTACATACAAAAATGTACAAGGTTATTAGTCATTAGGGAAATTGTAAATCAACACCATAATAAAATACCACTGCATACTCACCAGAAGGGCTAAAATTAAAATGACTAACAGTGCTAAGTGTTTGCAAGGATATGGAACAATTGGAACACTCATATATTTTTGAAAAGCAAATGTTTTAATTTGATGAAATTCAATTTATTGAATTTTGCTTCTATAATTTTTGCCTTCTGGGTTGTATTTAATAAATCTTATCCAAATGCAGGTCACAAAGACTTTCCAAAAATTTTTTTTAAAGTTTAATATAAACCTACCACACGACCCAGTCATTTCATTTCCAGGTATACACCTGCTGTAGATTGGATGCCTGCCCCCCATCAATGAGGCTTAATCCCCACCGTGACTGTTGAGGGGGGGAAATCTTATAATGGAAATTGAAAGGTGGGGCCTTGAAGAGGTGGTTAGATTGTAGGAAGATGCCATAGTGACTGGATTAATAATGGTGGTCAGGGGCATGATTCTGAGGGCTTTAAAAGAAAAGTGCATGAGGAAGTATCTCTCTGCTCTGCCATTTTCTTCCATGTGAGACCCTTGGCCATTGTCTCCACCACCAGATATGTTCCTGGGACTTTGGACTTCCCAGCCTTCAAAACTGTAAGCAATAAATTTCATTTTCTTTATAAATCACCCAGTTTCAGGTATTTTGTTATAAGCAACAGAAATGGACTAATACAATACCTAAGAGAAGTGAAAGCACATATCTACACAGACACTTGCACAGGAATGTGCATGGCAAATTTACTTATAACCAAAAACCAGAAACAGCCCAAATGTCCGTCAACAGGTGAATGTATAAAACAATTAGAGTATTCATACAATGAAATACTACACAAGAATATAAAGGAATGATACACACAAGAATGGATCTAAAAATAATTATGCTTAATGAAATAATGCAGACAAAAAAGTGCATTCTGTGTGATTCCATTTATGAAATTTCTAGAAATTGCAAACTAACCTATTAGAAAGCCAATCAGTTATTGGTTGTCTGGAACAGTATTGCAGGAGGGTATGCGTGGCGAGTTGGGATGGACTACCAAAGGACAGGAAAAAACTTCCAGGGGTTATAGATGTGTTCATTAGCTTGAGTATGGTGATGGCTTCATGTGTGGATTGAGACATAAGCATTCACCAAATTGTACACTTAAAATATTTGCAGTTTATTGTGTCTTATGCCTCAGTCGATCTATCTAAAAACCTATTATTGAATTGTATTTGTTTTTGTTTTTGTCTGGATTATAAAATTGTAGGATAAAGTGTCTCTGTTCAGATTGTGTGCTTTAAAGACTAGAAAGATTCTAGTAGGATTAGACACATAGGAGGGCTTAACAAATATTTAACTGGAGAATATATGATTAAAGAATAAGTTTTTTGAGTAATAAATTAGTTCCTCATGATATTCTTATTTATTAGTTAATTTTTCATGTTTGTATTACTTTAAAATCTCAATTAGATTAAAATTGTCATATTAGATTAAAAGTAACTTTTAAAATTTACCTGGAAGGGATCGGTGTAAAATAAATGCTGAGTAAAAGCTTGATCTTTACTATGGGATACGAGTCACTTCAGTCTTCCTTTAAATTGCTGCTTATAACAAACTTCAGGTCTTTAACACCTGTCTGTTTTATTATTGGTAAGTCTTATGTCAAGTTTCTTCCCACTTAATTGGAGCTTTATGGAATGTTATGCAATTATTCTAACAATAGTGACTGAGACTGTAATTATTTGTAGTTTGTTTTGGTAGTTTGTTGTTATTTATAGGTTTTCTTCAATAAAAACAATACATTTCTTTATTACTTTCAAAACATTTAGAGATTGCACAAAATTGATTATTCATCAATTTTGAAATTGATTCTATTATTATCTAATATTTACTATAATACATAATACAGCAGATTTCAGGTGTTACTTTCAAAATCAAGCTATTGATGATGTATTGATATGGCTAGTGTAAATAAAAAGAACTCTTATTTTAATATTTGTTGTTGATGGCTTTAGCTTCTCCAAGCTTCACATTCTTGATCTTATGTGTTTTTTAAACTGTGGGGTCTTATAGAAACTTTTTTCTTTATTATTATTTCAAAAAGATTTCTGGTAGGCTTCCAGGGAAAATAATTGTTGAGGAGATGTCAATGCATGCATGAGGTTCATATATACATGAATGAGCTGCGTTCGTGTTTAGGTGGAAGTGTGATTTAAAGTCTGTTTCTTTCATACATTCAGGACTGATGTACATATTTAGACTGCAGCAAGATACTGCCGGAAATGGATGAAAGGGGCAAGTCAGGCCAAGCAAAGTTTGAAAATGAAGTATGAAGTGTCAGCCCGAGGATCAAATGGGAAATTAGTGCTTTTCTACCAACGCTATTGTGACACTCTGTTCATTATTCTGTCATGTTGTTTCTACCCATCTCTTAAACTTTGTTTCCTGTTTTCTTACTTCTAACTCTCTCACTTTTTCTCATCCTCTTTTTTTCCTCCCTTACTATCGCTGCATCCAATCTACTAGTGATACTTAGAAATAAGCTCCAAGTCAATGTGTCAATTTAGGAACTTTCGTATATGAGATGTAGTCTGCTTTGCTGTAGTTGTTCTTTGTAACATAGACATGAGCTTCTTAAATTGGTTATGTTACAATAAATTTTATGTCAATCTTATTTTTTCAGAATACATATAACTGTCCTCATTTGTTACTAAATAAATAATCCATTTTTAAACTGAATCCCAATTTCTTCAATAGTCAAGGCCTTATGGAATCCCTGTATGTTAGGGAACTTCCTAAAATCCTGTTTGTGGTGGTTTTTCCTTGAGGGAGTGGAAAGGGACAATAACCATCAAGTCTACTTAGAGCCACAAATACTATGGTAAGACAGCAAAATTAACAACCTTATATTAGTCAGTGGGAACTGAGAGTAAGAATGTTTTACTCTCTAGTATCTTTGCCCCTTTAAGCAAAATAATGAAAATAGTTCAAGAATGATTAAGTCTGAGTGTATTATAGGAGCAAATATCCTCTCTTTCAAAATGCTTTCCCATTTCATGACTTTTCCACCACCCTCATATTCCCAATTCCATAATCGACTACATAGATCTTTCTTAAGGGAGATGGGAAAAGCAAGACTATTAATGGCCTTGGAGCCTCCAAATTATTTCAGTTTTTATCCTCTTAACAGGCTCCTGCAGACCTCGGCTATGTACAATGTGTAACTCCAGTCAGTCAGTACTGGAAAGAGTCCATTGGCATCAATGTGCTTCTAATGTCTTGTTGCCAGGGATTCTAAGATAACAATAGATCACCCTTACTGAGCACTGACTGTATGTCCAGCATTATTCTACATGCTTTATGTCTGTTACCTCCTTTAATGCTCACGACAGCCCTATGTGATAGATTATGTATGCCCTTTTTACAGATGATGAAACTGGAACACCAGAAGAGTAAGTAGCTTACGTAAGATCATGCAGCTGATAAAGAGATCTTTGAACCCCTACTTTTTGGCTTTGGAGCTCTCACTTTCTTAACCACTATGTTATTGCTGCCTTTGGTCGTACCCCCATTGCTATCTTCAAATATGGGTAAATGTGTCAAGTGTCACTTTTTCAAAGACCCTACCTAGCAAAAATAAAGAAAGCAAAGAATTTCATGGCTACTTTCCTAACCATATCCTGATCCCCCAAAAGCAACAATCAAATAATCTGAGGCTAAAAGGTATCACCAGGTGTTATTCACTCTAGATAAAGAAGTGCGAATTGTTACAGAGCTTTTTTTCGCTACCATTAGCAAGAAACTATAGGGAAAGAAAGGCAGACCAGACCAATGATGGGTTTGAAACATTCCCTGTGCTTTTTTTCCTTAAAACTAGGCATCAAGTTTAGTTCACCAGTTCTGGTTCATTGTCATTATTCTTTAACCTTATCCAACGTATTTAATATATGTTTGTCAAAATGCTTTTGCATATATGTGAGTTAGAAAAAATGGTCTCTATCAATAGTTTTTGTTAAGTTGAATTGTTTCAGGATCAGCAAAAAGGGATAAAGAACCCATTGAAAGTCAATGAGTACGCATCACTTTTTCATGAATTGATATTCATGGTCATAGCCACATAGAGACAAATCTACTTTGTTTTCTCTCTTGAGAATGTTTATAGACTGTACTCTGAAATAGTAATGATTGGAGTTATTTTAGGACTCTGCACCTCTTCAACTTTTTTCTATTTAATGTGCTCTTTGTTTTATCTAATTCTTGCATTCCAGGATATTTTATTCATAAATATTTCTTCACAAAAATCAAGGATCATTGTCTGATGTGGAGATTCATAATATTCTTCATCCTTTTGTTTTGTCTAACTTGCTTTCTTCACTCAAATATTCTAACTAGTGGTATTCTAAGAGTTTTTATGTCAGGTATTTAGACATAGAATAGAATCCCAAGAAGTAAATAAAAATTTTCTCCACTTCTCGTAATTTCTACCACTAGACCAGTTCCCAGGGTCTGATTTGACACAGGTGAGCCTTAAAGATCTGGCCCATTTCCAAGCCATCTTCTATACAAACGTTCATGAGAAAATTGATTTCAGTGTCAGTTATAGTCCATATGGGTGATTATGCTTAACTAACATCAAGAATGTTCCTTTTCTGTATTTCCAAATGGTCCATAAATACATGACAGTCTGTTCGTGTATTTAAGTGAGAATAACACTGATTTGGATGTATCTTTTAGGATGAGGGAGAATAATTTTTTGGTTTTATTTGATGGAAATATTTAATATTTTTAAATGATAAAACATGGTAGAAAACATGAACATATTATGAAATATGAGCAATTTAGAAATCTACATTGCTAAGAAAATAGAAATAAGAAAAGCAACATGTATACCAGATAGGCCATAAATCTGTACCTTTTCTAAAATAGCTTTTCAGATTCTTTGACATTGACAAGTCAAACACTGACAAACTTTATTATATAGTAAAGTAAAGATGTACCAAGTACTCCAGCTTTCTGATATAACCTTTTTTTTTCTTTTTGGGGGGCATATATCCAAATATAATGGACTAAAGCCCATCTCAATTATTGTAACAGGTATACCACTATGCCCAATTTTTCTACTGATTCTTGGTTTGCAGTGGGATGATGTCTAGTCTGTTTTAAATTTCTGCTCCTGTAGATTTCTTAATCCCCATTTTTTGTTTTCCCTAGGTTTTGTCCTTTTTCTGCTCTGCTTCTTTGTTAAGTGTTGAACTCAGGCCTGTTTTTATAGTTCCCTAGAGCTATAGTACAACAAGGTTACTAATGTGTCTTGGGTTTGATGATTAACTCAGGGGTTTCAAAATAGGAGGAACGAAAATGCAACTTAAATCAGAACAGTAATTTTTAAAAGTCCTCTGGCCATGCTGGCTACTAGGAATTTCTCATTGGCTATCTTTCTTCTCAGTTGTCATTTTTCTGAATTTCTTTTTCTCTATCAGATCCTTCTCTCATTTCTAGTAATTCACCTAACTGGCCATCGTGTTTCAGTCACCTTGGCCCCTCAGTTGAAAAAAATAGACAACTTTTTCTACACAAACGACGATGAAAAAAATCAGTTTTCTTCCTCCCATTAACTGATAAGTCCAAGGAAATAACAAAGATCTTCTAGTAAGTAAACAAACACATAATAAATAACTGAAATGTTTCATTTGTTTCTTTTACATACGAGGGTACTGAGCAATTTTGTGGAGCCCATCATACACTGAGTGCCTGATTGGTATCCAGTTGATGGTGTCAGTAAGGCTGATAGCAGTGCCCGTTCTGACTGATCGGTGCCTATGCTTAGCAGTTATCAAGTACTTTCAATATCATCTCTGTTTAGACCTATTTTCTTATTTGAAAAAAGATACACATTAACGTAATTTTACTTTTAGTATTTTGTAGTTACTACAATTCATTTTTTTTTTCTGTTGACCCCTTTTCAGGTTGTTTTTCTTGCACTTAATCAAAGATTGATAATAATGATATGTCTTAAAGAAGTAATATGTGTGCAGAAAAGTGTCCAGTAAAGCACATCATTTGCTGTTTTCTTTTTTCCCAAGTTCCCTACTTCAAAATCTAGTTGCAAATTTATGTGTTTTTCTTAGTGGCACATGGATCAGAGTTTACCATTTAAAAACATTTTACATGTAAATTCTAGAAAACATTTAGCTATTTCTGTGTTTATTACTTTGTAAGATTTTTGGTAAGTAAAAATAAAAATCTCAAAAACTGTCTGAGTTATTACTGTTATGAAAACTGAAAAACTAAAATTTCAATGTAGATAATACATTCAAGCATAATATTTGTTTAGATTTATCTTTTAGATGATTTTCTCTGGTTTAAGTATAAACTTCTAAAAATGAGCATAGCAATACCTTGATCATACGTATCATCTAAGAGCTTGACTCGTAGAATGTTTACGTTACTTCAAGATTGTATGCTTGACTCAATGTTTGTTATCTCAGAAAGTTTGAATCTAATTTCTAGAATTGGCCTATAAAATTGAAATGAAATGACAGTATTTTTTCAGGAAAAAAGAGGCCATCATTCCTAGATAAACTTATAACCTCTGAGAAGCAAGGACTTTTCCTTTTTCTTTTTTTTAAAAAAATCTTTGGAATGTGAGAATAAGGTGAGTGCTGTACTACGGAAAATTAATGACCCCTAAGACATAACTACAAACTAATTGCTGGTTTTGCTGCTGCTGGTAAAGAAGCGGTTGCTACTTCCTTCGTTGATAGAGATGCTGATGTTATCATTCCAGTAAGAGAAGCAGGAGAAAGACCGCTGTTTTCTTTTTAAAAACTGTATATTAACCCTTTAAAGTGGAGTTAACACTTTCTCAAATTCCAGTTTTAAAAGCTCAGATGAACAATGAAGAAATTCCAAGATGTTTATAGAAACTAGAGCTGTAGCCCATATTTCCTTACAATATCACGGAGCTCTTAAGATATATATTTCAGAGTCTAACCTTTTTTTGTGTGTGTGTGCACATTTTAACCTGGAACCAGATTGTGTCTTGTGGTTTTCCTGATGTAACCATTACCTGTCCATGTTCTTCAAAACTTGACAAACGAGTCTTAGCAGCTTGGAATGAAATTCCACTGACAGTACTGCATCACCAGCACTCTTGACTGCACAGAGAACTGTATTGTGTAGTAAAATATGATCACTCATGACTTGGAGTTGAAAATATTTGGGGAGAATGGGCTTGGAATGAGGGTAAGCTTCAGGAATATCTTAACCAGTTTTGATTTTATTTTTTTACAAAGGCTCAAGAATGATATAAGATAAAAACCTATACTTTAATAATTATTAAAATGTCCTTTTAATAAGTATGAAGTAAAAGTTGTGGGTTATAGAAGACATTGTGTTATAACTTTTTAGCAGTATTTTTTTCCCTCTATGGTGCATAAAATAATGGCATTCTTAAAATCAATACAATACTATGATTCTGATATGGCCATAGATCATAGGATCGTAGAATTCTTGAATTGCTAATTTTAAAGATATTTTTGTTGTTGCTATGTTTTTTGAAGGGATATGAATCATACCACATCAAAGGAGGCATTAGAGCATTTCTCAGGGAGACTGAAAAATAAAATTTAAAAGGATTAAAATGTCCTTTCGCTTCATAAATAACATTCTTTTTGAGAACTACTTCCAAATATATCCTCTAAAAGTAAACTTCAAAGTCTCACTTTGGGCCATAAGTAAACTATTTTGTCTTGTTTATTGTAGACAATCATATCTGAGGGTTTTGAAGTTCATTTTGGAGGAGGATTTAGCACTCTTCAAGTTTATATTTAAGATTGTAATATTGACTGATTATCTTTCTTAACATGTAATAGACATCATAAATGGCTTGCCACACTCAATATTTTCAGACTGTTTGCCATTACTGTATATGATGGTTATTATTTTTTTTAAAGTCCCTCTGCTCCCCCACTCTAAAGAGGAAACAAAAATTGCCTCTAAGTCACTTGACTGTCTATGTGTCATCTGTGATTTAATATTGCTGTGTGAACACAGAGACATCTCATTTTCCTGGCATTGCCTGAGGAAGATTTTTTCCACATCAGAAAATTTCCCAGATAATTGAAGGATAGATATTTAAACACCAAACCTAAGACGTTTTATTACCTTTTCTGATAGAAATATTTCTACAACACACCTTTCTGTTATTCTTGAATAGAGAATACTTAAAATTGAAATTCTACAATTTTGTCTTTTATGGTGACCTCAAGAGAGAAACCACTTTATTTGCTGGTGGGGTTTTGGATCAGGGTGGGTAGAGGATAAGAGAAAGCCATCAATGGGAGTTGACTGCACTCAAGCCTAAATGAACTTCCACCTTTTCTTGGAGACACAGACTCATGATTCTGAATATCAGTTTTCTGCCTCCAGGGTTCCATTACCACCCCAGGCGCAGGGCTTTCACATGTGCATTTTCATTTCTCCCTAGACGCAGTTCCATAATCTCACTGCACTATTTGACTGAGAGTTCAAATGTATTTTGACCAATAATTGAATTAAGCATCACCTTACTCTGCTTCTTCTCTTCATTTTCTTCTTTGTAGTCATGGCACAACTACAGTTTTAGCCATACAAATTTGAAATCTTGGTATAACTTTTGATTTTCTCCATTTCCAATCTTCCAGCTAGGCCTGCCAGTTGTGCTTCCAGTTACTTCTTTATGTCTCTACTCTCACTACTCTTTAAACTTAAAAAGTTATCATTGCCTCTGCCTAGAACATCTTAGTTTGCCTCCTAAGGCCGCCTGTCTCTTCAGTTTCCAGTGTGTTCAGCACAGAGCTGACAGATTACTCTTCTTGCAGCATAGCTGTGACTTTGCCACTTCCCTGTTCAAGGATCCCAGAGATCCCCTGGGATCTTTAACCAAAGAATAAAAGGCAATTACCAGCTTAAGCTAAGGCATCCTTTTGTAATAGCTCCACACTGAGTTCTGTGAGGTCACATATGGATGAAAGGCTATAAAATTATTTTGGCAGTAAGTACCATATTACTTTCCTACAAATCATCTATATAGAAATCTGCTGTAAAAATCTCCTTGGGAAACAGGATCAAATGTATCAATTTTCCATTTCCAGGATAAATTATTTTATTGGGAACGTCTACATATTCTTTAGAAACCTCTCAAGATCCATGAACTTCTCAGAACTTATCTACAAATACTTCAAAGTCATACCTATAAATTTCTTCAACAACTTGAAATGTCACTGAGTCCTTTTAAAGCCCTTGGTCCTTCTTATTGTGTATTTGTTCCCATATTAACTTGTCATAATTTTAATTGAAATATTACTCTGTGCAGTTATTCCGGGTGTTATAGACATGGTGGTACACAAAACAGATATAATTTTGTCCCTAAGGAGCTTATAGGCTAACCCTCCTCAATATTTTGGGTTGAAAATTATGTGCTTTCATTGTGTGTTCTATTTTTAGAACTTCAAGATTATTTTCCTAGGTGAGGAAAAGTAAATTCTATTGTCTGTTAACAAATTGTTGTCTTTCCCAAGTGGCAGCATTCTTCCTTTCCTGTCTTTTCTCTCCTCATTGCTTGAGATGATGGAAAAGTACTTTATATTGTCTTAAGTATTTTTCACAAGTCTCAGCTCATTTTGCATGTAGCACTTTTGACACTGATTTAAAACATACTGTATATATAGCTATGTATGTTACTTAACTTTACGCTCTATCGCATGTATTTTTTCCATTTAATTAAATATATTCTGAAAACATGACATTTAATGTCTGTTTAATAGTCCATCTTATTTAACCATCCCCTATTTTGGGCTATTTGGTTTGAGTCCAAGTTTTTTTTTTTTTTTTTTTTTTTTTTTGCTTGCTCTGCAATTTTAAATAATGCTTCTGTGAACATCTTGGTACATAATTCTTTGCCTGCATTTCTGATTATTTCCTTATGCTGTATTCCAAACTTCAAATACTGTCCATTTCTTGTGCTCAGGGACTGAATAGGCTGGCTGTTTTTCCAATTGATGTCCAGCGAATATATTTTTCACTCAATGATCTGTAGAACTTTTTTGATGAGTGACTAGATGGGGTGTTGCCCATTGGGGCCTCAAGATCTTTCACAATCGCGCTCCAATTTACATCCTTGCAGCAGCCTATGATACCTATAAGGACGAAAGAAGAAAGGAAAGGGCCTATACACCTTGCTGGGTGATGATGGTAGGAAGGGTAAACTCACATGTGCATGCCTGTGTGTGTGCATGCGTGTGAGGGAGAGGGGCTGTTGCTGATGAAGGCAACCAGTTTCTGATTCTCCATGAGTTGGGAAAATGGTAATACAGAGACTTTTTAGATTGCCACTGAATATTAGCTTAAAAAACCCTGAAACCCCAAACCAAAAAGCTTAGCCAACTCTAGTAAAATATTTTTCTCATGTTTATTAGCATTTCTTTAGTCTTGCTACTTCTTTCTTACTTTTCTTCTCTTTTCTTTATGCAGTATTTGAGATAATGAGTAAAGTATTTACATTATTTCAGCTTCAGTCTTTCATTATGGATTTTAACCTGTAGTTCAAATCAGGAGAGCATAGATTGAAGATACTCATTTCAAGAGGGTCCTTCTTAAATCTTTCAGACAGGAACTGCTTCCAGTTCTTGCTAATGAAAAAAAGTTGAATACTGGAATATCCCTTTTAGCTCCTCTTTTAGGTTGACTCTTTCTGCTATGATATTACGATTATCTTTTTGTTTCTATAAAATTTCCAGAATTTAACATTTCAGTTTAGTTTTCTTCATGATTGAGGGGCAGGATGTTACTTACACTCATATATTAGTAGCAGATTATATAGAGGGATTATTCACAGAACCGTGTTTTTGACACCTTGTGGCACAGGGGTTTTCTTTGTCTGTGTTGACTGCTTTGCTTACTAGGTACGTTGTTGCAATTAAATTGTTGGGTCTAATTCTTATGTGGCCACTGTGTGTTGCTGGGATGAGTGAACTGAGAAATCTATTGAGCTGTAAGTTTTCCTTTGGAATGTTTGAAGAACCCTCAGATGCTGCTGAAAGTGAAGGATAGGACTGCTCTCAGGAAAACAAAGATTTTATTGCATTTTCTCGAGTAATGAGGCCATTCGGAGAAAATAAAAAAACAACACAGTAAAAGTTGCACATGTGGGCCATATGTCAATAAGAGAAATGGTTGACCAAACAGAAAAACGTGTCCAGTGGGTCCCTGCTAGCTTATATTTATCTCCTCATGCTCCTTGTAGATCTTTCAGAGGGAAAATCAAACACCCTGCATCAAACCAAACAAATGTATGCTCCTGAGGTTTGTGTATTTCCCCCTGTAAGTCCAGCCTCTATTTTCAAATAGATACACTAGGCTGTAAAGGTAGGCAATGAAATCTTTGCTGGCAGTCGATGAAGTCTCAGATGCTTGACTAAGCTACATTATTGCCATAATTATCCTTATCTTATTGTAGACTTAAAAATTAGAGGCAATAGTGGCCAAATATCACTGAATATATTGCAGTATTTTACTCATATAATAGCAATTATGTAAAATATGGGTTTTTCCCCCCCCCCCCCCGATTCCATCAGTACCTAAGGTTTGATATCAAAGCAGATGTTCCCAAACATCTGTATTTTGATTGGGTAAAAATGTCTGGATAGACTTGAGACAAAGTATCATGCCACCATCACAGTTTACTGTACCTGTGTTCCTCGGGAGCAGCAAACTTAGGGAATTGTCAGGGGTGGAGGTAAAGACGGCCTGTAGGTGGCCACGGGTAACACTGAGCCAGAAGATACGTTTCCAGCTTCATATCCTTTGTATCAGAGCAGTCTGCCATAGCAACTGGTAACATTCAGAGAACTGCCCCTTTCCATTTGACTCACAAGAAATGTATAGTCAGGAGCTTCTCGTACTCAAGAGGGAAACTTGGGCCCTTATGTAGAGCGTGAAAAACTGTTACTCTTCATTTCAAGACATTTTATCACAATTATTTCATTATAGCAGAATCTTCTGAGAAT
>NW_007728714.1:127448-141596 GCF_000696425.1 Galeopterus variegatus | reverse complement strand
GCGACACTGAGGGTTGCGATCCATTGCCGGACACGAAAAAAGACAAAAAAAAAAAAAAACTCCCCTTAAGGAAGCTTCATCACCTGCAAAAAAAAATTCAAAAATCATTTTTTCATACTGAAAAATCACATGTTCCCATTAATGAAGTAAATTGGGTATGATTTTAGCAACATTGTTGCTGTAAAGTTTTTTTTGTTGTTGTTGTTTTACCTCTAAGTCTGAATTTAATTTGCTTAAAGACTTCCTAAATCTGAATTTAAGACACTTCAGATTGATAAGGGTTCATTTTACAGGAGCATGTATATCATTTCACTCCAAATATTTTCTCTCATACAGCTGCAAGACTGGACCAAACCAGAAGTGAAGTAGAGATGTGAATTTCTCTTTATTCTGTACTAGAAATAAGACTGTGAAATGGAGTGGGTGGAAATGGGCTTGGCACAGTGAAGTCTGGGCTGAATTTTGATATCCCACAGGTGAGGTTATTATAAGTTGGATAAACCATATTAGAGGAATGTTATATATTGCAGTTGTCTAACCACACTTGGTATTTGTTAACCATCCCAGCACAGGGCATCAAATAAGATGTGAACTGTACAAAATAGGATATTCGTGGGAGGCCAGATTCTGGAATGAAATGAACGAACAGGATGACCTTCTGTCAAAGAAAACATGCTCCTTACCCATGGAGGCAAACTCAGAGCTAAGCAGGTGTTCTGACAGTAGGGAAACTCCCAAGTGACCAAGAGAGAAACTCTGGAGCTGGAGATGAGAAGCTACAGCTAAAATATACTTGTTGGACTATGTAATCCTTCTCTGAGGATTCTCAAAAACACAAAGGTTGGAAAAACTATTAGTAGATGTGGAATTCCTACAGTTGCACAGAATGGGATCTCACAATAAGAGCATTGAATTTTTGTTAAAAAGAATCAATGATAGTGAAAAGAAATGTTAACTCATGGCAAACTAGAAGCTATTTGAATCACACATATGGCTTGCAAAGCAAAAAATTACTTAAGTAAGAGGTATGGAGTAAAATAAGAAAAAGCAATTATATAAACTTATTGGTGAAACTGCAAAAATTGTCTTAATTGTTTTACTGGCATAAGTTTGAGAAATTTAATTTTTCATAATAATTTAATGAATTTTATGTATGAGATTATAGATTATTGTAAACTAAAAAATTATCAGGCTTTGATAACATTATTTTCCCACCGATTTAATTTTTTTCTTTTTTATATACATAATTGAGCAATAAAGTAGTTACAAAAATACACTGTCTCAAAATTACATATGTAATATATTTGTGTTAATAAAAATGTTGTCTTGCTTTTAAAATGAAAAAGTCGATTTAAAATCTTATTTCAAATACTGCAGTTAAAATTTTGTATATTGACTAGGAGCCTATAAAGTACTACTGTAGGTATAAATTAGAAGAAACTTTATAAGAACAAATACCTATCATATTAAATGAATTTTCAACTTTATTTTTCCAGATAGTCTTTTTTCTATATAGACTTAACCCCATAATGCAATCTGTTAAAAATTTAAAGATAGTTTGCACTTATTCTTCCATTGTTTAAATACTACATTAAAGGAGTCATGGAAGAAATATAGACTGATACAATTAGGGGTAATAAAAAGAAAGAGATCCATGCAGTATAGATCTAATTAGGTTCAAAATTCTGAAGGATCCGTTCAGCCTGTGTGGTAAAACTCAGCTTGAGAGTCTTAACTTCTATATTTTCCAGAATACAGAGGCAGCAGGATTTCTTAAGGAGCCAAGTCGAACACTTTTTATATATTTTAAATGCCTGAGAAAATAAAGAGCACATTCAGGATTCTGCTGGATGGGCTCAATTCACTCAGCTCCATAAATGACTTTAGAGCTTTCATTTTATTAGTCTCCCCTCACTCCTACACTTGGAGGAAAACTGATTTTTTTTCCAGCCCTAATGGGGAAATAAGGTACTTGGGAACTCAGCAAGAAGTCCAATGGACAATACATGTACTTGTGTATTTACTAGCTGGCTTCAGTAGCAATCACAGAAAAATCAATGTGCCCTAATGGGGAAATAAGGTACTTGGGAACTCAGCAAGAAGTCCAATGGGCAATACATGTACTTGTGTATTTACTAGCTGGCTTCAGTAGCAATCACAGAAAAATCAATGTGGATGAGATGAAAATTCTAATCAGATTTAACTGGCAACTCTCCAAGTCCCACTGTCAGTATAAAAAAAACAACCTGTGATTGCCATGAGGAAATGCAACTTGTTCTCCTGGACACTTGATTTCTCCTTCCTGAAGAGCCTTAAGTCTTAATGAAACATACAGGAGATGATTTCCCTCTAGATCCACCTGCTATGGCTAAGACAGCAGAGTTTGTGGTACACATGTTTATACAGTTAACTAAAGGGAGTTCTCAGACTAGAGCATGGTTCAGACAGTCTCAGTAAAGCCTCGAGTTATGGAATCCCATGTTACTTTTATGTATACACTCATCCTGTTTTGGTAAGAAAGTACAGCCTGTAAGTTCAAAATTTCATCAATCGTTTTTAGAAAAGTGCTGTTCTTTTCCAATATACTTCGTAAATCCTAGTTGCTTATTTTATGTGTAAACTCTGAAATGGTGCAAGCAGGAGAACTCTTGATCTCTCGCTTGAGACTATGACCTATGGTTTCTTTGAAACCTGTGTCTGTCAGGATTAATATATATCTGAGTGGTGGTGGCAAAGGCATTTAAAGTTTCTTTCAGTAGGAGTCACTTTGTTTTTGAAATCTTACCTGAAATGTCTTCACTGTTCTCCAGTACACGACCTTTCTGTGTAACAGCAGTCAGCCACCAGGAAATAGCAATGATGGACAATATTACTTCAATGCTTTGTGACCACACCATACAAGCTGTGTTGGTGTCCCTATTGTCATTATGAAGAAGACACTGGAAGGTGCACAGTGTCTAGGTGCTCTTGTCTTAGGTATAGAAAAACTAGGGCAAATAACTGAAGAAAAGATTTTAGAAATGGAGTCTGGGACCACTGGACAGACAGAAAAGCGTGACTGATGCTCACATTTTAAGGTTCAGGCGGCAGTTTGGGATGATCTATAAGAGCAGCAAAAGGCATTCACATATAAGAGCAATATTATTCTACATTCTCTGTTCCAGGGTCAAAGCTATGTTTGTTACCAGATGGAGTAGCTAGGTGTCTTAGTCTGTTTGCGCTACCATGACAAAATGCCACCACAGACTGGGTGGCTTAAACCACAGTAATGTATTTTCTCACAGTTCTAGAGGCTGGGAGTCCCAGATCAAGGTCCAGCAGGGTCAGTTTCTGGTGAGGGCTCTCTTCCTGGCTTGCAGATGCTGCTTTCTTGCTGTGTCCTCACAGGCAGAGAGAGAGAGAGATATCTGATATCTCTTCCTCTTTTATGAGGACACCAGTTATATCAGATCAGAGCTCCACCCTAATGACCTCATGTGGAGAAAATAGGATAATTTAGTCAGGCTCCCTTGCTCAGGTCCGGTTGGGGGTCGAGCAGCACATTTCTTATAAACAAATTGTGTGTGGGTGGAGTTACTGTGCATGTGCACCAATGTAGCTTTTTCGTTAATAGCTATTGAGTGTTCTTGAGTTTGTGAAGCAGAGCTGGCCCACAGAGCTCACATCTAAAAATAGAGCATGTTTACTCTGCTGGCAGCTGCTCAGTTTTTCTTTGGACTTTGCCAGTAGCAGTTGAGTTTCTGGGTTTCTCTTTGTACTGCCTAGCTCATAGTGTTGTGTATGCTGAATAAAGACTATTCCTTCTTCAACCAAGGCTCCAAGGACCATTTTGCTGGTCACCTCGCTCTTAGACCTGCATGTGAAGGGTTTGTGAACAGGCTCGAGGGGTCTGTGAACTCCAGACCCTAGCCCTAGCTCCCCACCTCATTTAACATCAATAACCTTCTTAAAGACCCTATCTCCAATACAGTCACATGGGGGGGGAGGGTTACAGCTTCAACATACGTATTTTGGGGGGACACAATTTAATGAGCAAATCCCAAAGAGAGAGGTAGAATCTTCATCAGGAGACAGAGTGAGCATCATGTTTACAAAAAGAAGCAGGCTCAGGGCTGGCTGGTTAGCTCAGTTGGTTAGAGCACGGTGCTGATAATACCAAGGTCCAGGGTTAGATCCCTCTACCGGCCAGCTGCCAAAAAAAATAATAATAAAATAAAATAAAGGAAACAGGCTAGAAGTAGGTAAGGATGACTTTGAGAAATTTGTTAAAGGATGTGTGTTTTCCCAGTCGTTCTTGTTGATGAGTGATGGCTCCACAGTAAGGAAAGCAGTGTAATGGTGGCTTTTCAGTTAATTTATTCCGTTTAAATTGCTCATTTTTTCAGTAAATTCCCATAACTAACCTCTCATTCTGTTTATTCCTGTCTGCCCTTTAAGATAACATTTCTGGCATAGAAGGATGAGTTGTGTGACTTAGGTGTTCTTTTCAAGATCACTGGGATTGGCTTGGCCCAACACACACTGGGTTAGGCTGGCCAAGCCCACGGACATCTCTCCTGAGCCTGGGAGAACGTCTGACCTTCGACGTCAGAGGGCTGAGGGCTCCACCTCCGGATCGTGCTAACACCGCCGTGCCATGTTCTGAACAGGCAGAGCCTGCGCCAGGGCAGATCACTGAAGGACTCTCCTCCAAACCCTTTAACCAAACACCATCCCCCATGCCTCACACCGCCCCTAAACACTTCCCCATAAGTGTATCTTCCTTCCCTCTGTGGGTAAGACTGATCTGAGATGCAAATCTCTAGTCTTCTCACATGGCCACCTTGTGAATAAACCTTTCTGTTCTGCAAAGACACGTGCTCCAGTTTGGCTTTCCATGGCGTGCAGGCAAACAGACTCCATCGGGTTCAGTAACAGTAAGACACTGTGATGAGCCACTTTTAAAATTCATTTTGATACAATCATTTTGAGAGAAAATTTCACAGAGCAGTTTTGATTAACCCATATCAACTGTAAAAATATAAAGATTTCAACTTTTTACTAAAGATATCCTTCCACTTATTCCATTCCTATTCCATTCCTTACTTACAGGAAAATTTTCAATTCCCCTTTCACTGTTTTATTTTTAAACTTTCAATAACTGTGTTTTAATTCTTCAACAAGTTACAGGAGTAATTTATGCTTCTGGAGGCAAAATCAGAAAGTACAAAAATGTATAAAGTAATATATATATAATTATTTCCTTACTAAATATATATTACTTTATACATTTTGATAAATTGGATAAAAATGTCCTAGATGATTTGGACTTAGTAAACCCAATGGTTTTTCTCAAGATGATATGAAAAGTAATAATTTCTTAATGAATAATGAACAATATCACACTTACTGCTTAGAAATTAAATACAGAAATTTCACTTTAAAAATAATTTTTGATAAGTGAGAATGCTTTTAGTTTTGAAAATGTAATATTTATATTCCAGCTTAAGGTAAAAAAAAGTATACACACATACAAGTATACACTTAAATAATTTTAGATATAATGCCATTTTATATCATGTAATTTTTCTTTTCCATGAAATTTCCAAATCTAGTTTGAAGAAAAAAAAATGTCAAAATTATATTACAAGTCTTTGAATTAGACTGAAAAATCGGTAAATTTTACTCTCTATATGGTTTATACCTTAATAAAGCTGATTAAAAATTGGGTTATTTGAAAAAAAATTTTGTTAAAAGTTACTGGAAAGAGTAAAATAATGTAAGTTCCTGAAGCATCATTCAGAAATATCATAGTAAATGTGTGTACATGATATTCTTATATCAAAACCTTGATAACCGGGTTACAAAATACAAAACTTTCTCTCGGTTTAGGTCTATACCAATCATTTATGTTTGCTGTCTTTTTATGTTTACTTTCCCACTGATTTGACATCTAATCCTGGCCCCTTACATTTAGACACTGAGTGACTACTTTTTAAAATATAGGCTCTATGCTTGCCAAGTGGATTTGGAAATTCTCCCAGTAATGCTTTCGTTGTCATAATCCACTTCACAATTCCATCATGAATGAGGTCATTAGGGAATGACATCATTTCTAATACCTCCTAGATTGTAAAATTAAAAAAGAAAATAACAACCCTTGTCTCTTACATGTTTCTCTTATGTAATTATGTCCTAAGTTAAGCAAAACATAGTTCCTAAATCACACACACATGTGCATGTGGACACACACACATAAACACATGATGTAACTTGAAATCACATAACTGGAGGAATTTCTGAGGACACATTTGGTTGTGGGTGGTCAAGAAGTGCTAAAGGCTTCAGGAAATACTATGAGACGTCCCAGGGACGGGCCAATAGGAAGAGGCCACCTGGAGTTGGTAGATGAATTCAGAAGGGAAGTAAGAAAGCACTTAGGAGCTTTTCTGCCTTCTTTACTTCTTCAAGAGACTATATAGAAAGTTGCTGCTGTCTTTATAAAGAGGAATCATATCATGAGAGCCCCAAATTCCCATTTATTTATTCAGTCATATAACCATATAGTCAACAAATATTTATCATACATATGTGATGTGTAATAGTATAAGCACTGGAGATACAGTTGTGAAGAAGTTAGATGTGACCTCTGCCCTAATGGAACTAAAATACTAGTTGGCAAGTCAATTAATCATTAACAAATTACAGGCATAGTTTTAAATTTTCAAATATTGTTAGTGTCATGAAGAAGTACACATTTTTATAAAAGTCTGTATCAGGAGGTCATAAGCTGATGTAGAAGGTCATGAAATCTTCCTTGTGCTGAGCTTTATAAGATAATGAGGAATTAACTGTATGAGGAAGTGTGGTGTGCAGAAGAGAACGTTTCAGGAAGAAAAACCTCATGTGCAATGTCCTTGAGACATACAGGAACATTCTATTGTGGTAGGAAGTTGATGGGACAGAGTTCTGAAACTGAGAAGGGAAAAGTAGCTCTCTTTCACTAAAAATATTGCTTTCTATCAGAAAAACCTTTTTGGATAAAAATATTTCTTCCTTTAAAATCAAACATCTTTTGAAAGGGTGAAATCAGTTCCATGTGAAGGTGAATTATTTTAGAAAGTAAACAACATCAACATGTTGTTTGGTTCTTAGACAATGGTTTTGGGAGAGGAAGGTAGTGTTGAGTGAAGCCATGTGTGTAACTATGCTGCTTACAACTGGCAGATTGGCATTATAGTGGAGACCACTTAAAGACTCTATGCCAGTGCCCTGGTAATGTTAGATAATTGAACAGCATTCAACATATAGTTTTAGAATGCCTGGTATATCCCAGCTGCTGGCTGGCCTCAGAGATCTCTGCATGTCTTACTGCAGTGCCCATGTCAGTAATGACAGCAGTAGGCATAGAGTCACAAATGAACAGAATAACAAAGATTTTGTTTCCAAACTTCTTTGTCTTTCCTGATGGGTGGCACTAGCCCTCCAGGTGTGTGGCAGAGATCATTGCAAATAGGGTTATTATAGTCACAATTGCTCCAAACTGAGAGAGGAGAACAGGAGGCTTTTTTATGCAGAGAAATAGCTTCCTAAACAGTGCCTACTAATGGTAGAAATTTAAAACAAGACCCAATACCATTTTGAAATCATAGGCTATTTTCAAAGTTCAATAAATCATTTGCCTTTCTGGGAAAGTGGCTTGAATGTACAGTCTTACTTTTACTGTTTTTTATTGGGAAATGTTTGCATCACAGAGCATTTGAAGAAATCGCTAAACTATATATTTGGTAGGTGTGTTATTGTTCAAAATTACACACTATATCCCTTCCTTATAAACACTTTGTTTATACCTCTCAGCCCATTGCCATGGTACTTCCCTGCTTCCTTTAGTGAAGCGTACATATTTTTTTCCCCACTGATTTTGGACTTATATTAAAAGAAGGGGATTACGTGCTTGTGTATATAGACAACTTCATATTAATTTAAAGCAACCATCATAGATGAATTAACAATTAGCCTATAATAGATCTCATAATATAGGAGATACCTGAGAACAATTAAGTCATGTTGTGGGGGATTTTAAGATTTAATAATATCTTCCTATGTTTTATATACACACTTAAACTTATAAATCAGATGTAAATATTTAAGACATTTCAGTCGTGTTTAGTATAAACCATGGTTATTGGATTTTAAAGGCAGTCATACAAAGACTGAGAAAGGAAAATACCACAACTGCACTAATAATTAATATTGGCAGCCTATAGCGACGGAACATTCTAAGGGTAAAAATGTTGTTTTGTGGTCACAATGGCTGTCCTCAACACATTGGTTGCTATTAAATGTCAGCATGTCAAGACTGTTTTAACACCTCTAGGAGCCAGTTATCACTGAGTTACAGTGAGAGGTAAAAGAATTCTATTTGACAGAATGTCACTGGTGAAATCCACAGAATCTCTGCAAATTGCTGCTAATGTCTCTTTGGCTTCCCTCAATATCTCTGGGCTATGTACTCAGAGATATGCCAGGGGGAAAAATGATGGGAATAATTTAACATGGGATATAGCAAAACAGTGGATAGTAATGAGCAATAAATAAGGTATTTATTTGTGGTCAGCAAGGAAAAGAGATGAGAGCTAGTCATTTGATTCTTTTCCTTGTGTTTCCAAAAACCTGTCACTTTCTGTTTTTATTTTCTTTCATATTTCTAAAGTGTATTTTGTGATATCAAGTTGCAACTTTTAGAAAATTGTCAAATGTTCCCGAAAACTGTTATTTCACTTCAGGTTAAATCCTCATTTGTATTAAACAATCAAACATAATATTTACTAAAACAAATAAAAGTTCATAATGTAGATTTACAAAAAAAATGAAAATAAAACCTTGTTTTATTCAGGGAAATGATACTACCATTCTAATAGGCAGAAATTTTAAAGACTAAAAATGACATGAAGTTGTAATGAAAAATTTATGAATAATTTATTAATTTGGGGGAAAAGATTTCATGTTTTTTAATTATTTGTAGAAGAAAACATTTCCATGGTTATAAAAATCTATTTCTAAAAGGGAAAATATATAGATTTCAAGGGCTCAGTAAAAAGCATCTGTTTTCAGAGGCAGTATTTAGTGAAAATTTTATCGTTCTACCTTCAATGAATATCTTTGTTATATTTGACCATGTTCAAGTTTATCAGAGGTTTAGTGTTGAAGATGCTAATGCCAAAAAAGTTACTGCTTATCTTTTGTTATTCTAAGAGAAGTACCTGGAGTTTAATATATTATTTTCTGGAAATTTGGAAGTCTTCTCAGAAAACTGTGTTTTTAGAATTACAGATATGGGAATATAGTGTGGTGATAATTTGATCATGAAATCAACAGAGAATTACCTCATAAAAAGACTTCTAGAAGTCTTACATAACTTTGATTTATCTAGTGTGGAGGCTAAAAGATTTTTTTTTTTTGAATCTTAGAAAAAGAAAATAATCATGCTTAACACTGGCACTGATTTCATTCAATTTAAAGTATATACATTATACAACATGCCTAATTAAAAATCCAGGAAGTTTTCATTACCAAGAAACTTTAATTTCTGCTACAATTTTTTTTTCATGAAACTACTTTATTATTTCTTGTAGGGAGATTTTTTTTAAAGTTAGATTCACTGTATTGAGCCATTCACGGTATGGTTGTTCCTCACCACTAGTACATCTTCTGATAATAAACCTAGCCACTGGTTGTATGAGTTTCTTGTAGGGAGATTTTTTTTTAAGTTAGATTCACTGTATTGAGCCATTCACAGTATGGTTGTTCCTCACCACTAGTACATCTTCTGATAATAAACCTAGCCACTGGTTGTATGAACCTGAATATTGTGAAAAAAATTCTAAAGATTTCTTGAAGCCTTTGCAGGGGTCAAGAAGATCTACAACCACTGGAATGTGCTGGTACATTTTTGGAGGTTTATAATGTGTTGGTGAACAGCTTAAAGTTTGGATGTTGATAGGATACGGTTGGACTGCTAGCTCTATTAGTCATTTACCAGTTCAGTGGGCCTTGGGTAAGTTTCTTAATTTCTTTAAACTTCAAGTTCCTCATCTGAAAAAGATACTAACAATATCTAACTTACAATTTGCTGGTAAGGTATCGTATATAAAAGTACGTACTGTGCTTATTAACACATTGCTGGAATCAATGAATGGTAAGAATAATTTTTCTTAGTTATGACCCTAGGTGCTATTTACTTGTTCAGTGCTTGTGATTAATTATTCAAAATCTTGGAAGAACAACATATAAACAGTTTACATTTGATGGCTAATTAGCATGCTGCTCATTAGCACATGTTCTGTAGTATAAAATGATAATCTAGTAAACTACATCTGTATCTTATTTAGTTACAGAACAGACTGGCATGGCTTCCAGTGTTTTCTGCTCCTGTAGCATGACTGTGTACCAACTCACAACCTGAAACAGTGAGAGAAGCGCTGGCAGGAGCAGCCACTGGGCACTTAAGTTAGTGAATAAACTCAGTCTGGGCAGAGGGTTAGGGATGATACGGAGCTTCCAGGGGGGAAGATCATGGTCCACCCATCAAGAGGCAGGGACACAAAGACTATAGCTTATCCAGAGAAAAAGAAAGGACTCGGGGCCACCACAGTCATGAGAGGGGAAGGACTGTCAGCTGCTAGGGGGAGGTGGACAGCAAGACAAAGCTGTTCCTGTTGAGGAAAGAAAATTTACCCTGTTTAAATAAATATCTCTGGTTCTGAACTTAGCAATTTTTGCTGAAGTGCAAAATAATTCACTATTAAATTTTTATTTAACATATTACCTACAGATTATAGAATAAAGTATTTTATCGCCATTTTACAGATGGATAAATACACTAAATCACAAAGAATGAATAGTTTATTACTTTTTAAGTAATATAGTGTAGGAGAATCCAATATCAGAATTAAATGTTTTTATTATCATCTTATTATTTTTCTGATTATAGATTTTTAATTAAGGCTTTTACCATTAAACATGCCACTTTCTCAGCTCACCAACCCTAGAAATATAATGCATCTCTAAACATGTGCTTGCCTCCCAAAGGGATGGCTGTATGGGTGGTTAACAACTGTGTTCAAATACAGAGAATTTTTATGATCATTTGGAAAAATGATCAGCCCTTTTTCATTTTTTCACTGTAAGCAACATAGGAGGAATTTTAAGTTCAAGGAAAGATTTAAGGTAGAAATCACACATGCACACACACAACACGCCCCACCCCCTGACACACCCCTAGCTACTAGCTAATAGAATAAATTTTGAAGGGGTAGTAAAATATTTTTTTCCTGGAATTTTTAAAGATTTGGTAGGGAATTGTGGCAATAGTCATTACCTAGAACTGAATTAATAATGCCATTGAAAAATATGATGATTTGGACACTTTATGTAATTTTAGTTTGTGTTTTCAACCCAATCCACACTAATATTTGAAGACCACTGACATGTTTAGCATTTTGTTAGACAATACATACATTGAATTACAAAATTTTATAGATAGCTAAGCAGATATGATAGAAAATAATTCTTTACTTTGGACTAATTATAAAATACATCTCTAGTGTTCCTGAAGCACATAAACTACCTAGAAGCTATTTCTAATGATTGAGTGGTATCTTTATAAAACCGGGGACAGAGAGGATGTGGCCAAGAACACAGGCTCCAAGTCACATAGCCTTGGCTCATACCCCAGTTCTACCATTTGTTAAATGTGACCTTGGGTAAGTCACTTAATATTTTCCACCTTGATTTTCCCACCTGTATGTTGGGAATAATAATAGTCCTGCCTTCTAGGAATGTCACAAGTTATAAATGAGAAAATATAGGTGAAATTACTTGGTAATTGTAGGTATTGTATACTTGGTAACTATAGATACAATTACTGTAAATTACTTGGCACAGAGTAAAAAACTCACTATTTGGCTGTTTCATTTTTACTCTTAACTGACTTGCTAACCTTGGGCAAGCGAAATTACTTGGTAATTGTAGGTATTGTATACTTGGTAACTATAGATACAATTACTTTAAATTACTTGGCACAGAGTTAAAAACTCACTATTTGGCTGTTTCATTTTTACTCTTAACTGACTTGCTAACCTTGGGCAAGCCACTTAATTTTTCTGAGCTGCAGTTTCTCTTGTGTAAAATACAGGTAAATCCCTACTTTATAAATTTGCTAGAAGCGAGAGCTCGGGGATAGTGGTGAACAGGGACAAGTGACATGTCACAGTGAGGGGAAAGACAAAGATTCTACCAACAAAACAAAAAACCATATCTATGACAGCAGGGATCTCATCTGCCCTGTATGCCACTAAATAACCAGTGCCCAGAGTATCATATCTTTGTTGAAAAATGAGCAAATGAATGCATGTTTTCAAACACTGCAGAGTACAGAAGCATTTGGTATGAAGAATATTATTTCTCAAAGAATGTTTCTCAAAGAACGTTCTCAAAGAAAGTAGCCCCAAAGATACTTCTAGGGAAAAGAAAAAAAAGATTGTGAGGTCTAGTTACATGTGCACTTCACATTGTATTCTAATCTTTCATTTTGCCATTCAACTAGCTCTGGAGATATCTCTCAATTAAAAGAAAAAAAAATCTATTTAGCTTGGTTTTAATCCTGTGCTGTCCCAAATTCTGACTGAAAACCTTTTTTGTAGAACACTTGAAAATATGCTGGGAGTTTGCCTTCTGAGGAAGACAGGAGCTCACTTTGTGAATACTAGCTGCAGATCCAGCACTTATACATCTTGGATGCTCTTGAAGGTTTTACTATTTTAGAGATAGTTCAAAACAATATTTATGGACTATGTC
The DNA here is from genome assembly GCF_000696425.1 of Galeopterus variegatus. Lineage (NCBI taxonomy): Eukaryota > Metazoa > Chordata > Mammalia > Dermoptera > Cynocephalidae > Galeopterus > Galeopterus variegatus. Next base: position 128,759 of record NW_007728714.1, on the reverse strand, counting down.
ATTTATTTTAGAAGGCAGGAAAATATGAAAGAAAATTTAAGGTATCCAATAAGATAATTAAAAAATTATGTTTTGGTACTTAAAATGTTAATATTTTAGAAATGTAGAAAAATAATTCTTACAGTCTTCTCCTCCTCCTCCCTGCTCTAGCAGTCTGGCCGGTATAGACATGAATGGGCTTCCTTGACTTTTAGCTGTCAAGGAGGGGCCTGGTAGGAGATCCCCAGAGGGCAAATGTAAGACCAGGGTGTACTTTTCTGCCTCCCTCCCTGCCATTCGCTCTGGGTTGATTGCTTCTCTTGGAATAATTTTCTCAGTGAGGCCTTCCCACTCGACTCACTCACTCTGAGTTCCAGCAAAGCCCACTCCCTTTGACCTTCTGATCTACACAGCCTCATTGTTGCTAATCTGAGATATTATACCCTTCCCCTGTGACCAGCTCATGCTTTGGTAAATACTTCTTTCAGCTAAACCCTCCTTGAATTATCCTAATTGAGTGTACCAGTCCTTTCCTATACAGATGCTCCTCAACTTACAATGGGATCACGACCCAATAAACCCATCGTAAGTTGAAAATATCATACATTGGTCAAAAATGCATTTAATACACCTAACCTGCCAAACATCATAGCTTAGCCTAGGCCACCTTAAACAAGCTCAGAACACTTATGCTAGCCTACAGTTGGGCAAAATCATCTATTTTATAATGAAATGTTGAATGGCTCATGTAATTTTTTGCATACTGTACTGAAAGTGAAACACAGAATGGTTGTATGGGAACTCAAAGTACAATTTCTGCTAAATGAGTATCACTTTCACACCATTGTCAAGTCAAAAAATCCAAACTTGAAACATCTTAATTCCATTATACCCTTCCCCTGTGACCAGCTCATGCTTTGGTAAATAGTTCTTTCAGCTAAATCCTCCTTGAATTATCCTAATTGAGTGTACCAGTCCTTTCCTATACAGATGCTCCTCAACTTACAATGGGATCACGACCCAATAAACCCATCATAAGCTGAAAATATCATACATTGGTCAAAAATGCATTTAATACACCTAACATGCCAAACATCATAACTTAGCCTAGGCCACCTTAAACAAGCTCAGAACACTTATGCTAGCCTACAGTTGGGCAAAATCATCTATTTTATAATGAAATGTTGAATGGCTCATGTAATTTTTTGCATACTGTACTGAAAGTGAAACACAGAATGGTTGTATGGGAACTCAAAGTACAATTTCTTCTGAATGAGTATCACTTTCACACCATTGTCAAGTCAAAAAATCCAAACTTGAAACATCTTAATT
>NW_007728714.1:122479-127366 GCF_000696425.1 Galeopterus variegatus | reverse complement strand
ATTTTTTGCATACTGTACTGAAAGTGAAACACAGAATGGTTGTATGGGAACTCAAAGTACAATTTCTGCTAAATGAGTATCACTTTCACACCATTGTCAAGTCAAAAAATCCAAACTTGAAACATCTTAATTCAGGGACCATCTGTATATTGTTATCTCCTGCTTGAAAATCGGTTATTTAGAACATGTCTGTATAACTCCTACTGCGGTTTGCAGTCACCTTGATAATTTATGTAACTGGATAAGTATTATTTCATTTTAAGTTACCTAAAGTAAAACTTAAAGAATTTTTCTGCTAGAGAGTTCAGGGTCAACTGTGATATGTAACTGGATAAGTATTATTTCATTTTAAGTTACCTAAAGTAAAACTTAAAGAATTTTTTTGCTAGAGAGTTCAGGGTCAACTGTGATAGTAGAGCATAACGGTTATGTATAGACTCTGGAATGGAATTGCTTGGGTTTTAATTGTAGTTCTGTCTCTATTGTGTGACCTTATGCAAGTCATTTAACCTCACAGGTTTTCAGTTCACCAGTAAAGGATGTATAGTAAAGGATCAGTAAAGGATAAATAGTAGGTGACCTAACGATTGTTGTAAAGATTTTAAAAGTTAATATTTATAAAGCACTTAAAATGGTGCCTGACACATATTAAGTGCTAAGTATTTACATAATAGACATTATGATTTTATTGAGTGCCTACTGTGTTCTAGGTAGTATTTCAAATACTTTTTTATACTTTATCAATTTAATCCTCAGAACAATCTTATGAAGTAGATATTATAACATAATTCATTTAATAAAAGAAAGTGAAGGTCAGAGTAATTAAATAATTTGCCCCAGTCCACATGGTAACTGAACAGTGAAGTTGAGCTTTGAAGGCAGATTGGAATTATATCTTTATTAAATTAAATTACACACATGCACATACACTGTATGAATGCATATATACACAGACATAGTTTCACATACTATATGTAATACTTAATACATAATATTTAAATGTATAGAATAGTTGTGCCTGGAACATCATAGATACTTAGTGAATGATTGTTGCCTTATTCACTCCTGATTCCAAGTCCACTGCCCTTCCCACTTTTCCACAATGATTCCATCTCACGTGTAAAGGAGTAAAATGAACTTTGTGGAAGTTCAGTATTAACAGGAGAGGAGAAAGAGGTAATTTATCTCTATCACCCAACCTCTCCTTTCACCCCACTGCCCCAAGATAATAAAAGCATAAAATTAACAACATATTTGAAGAGAAATGAAATTTGGATTTTCCAAATGCAGTAGGCTTTAACTTAGAAAACCATGGAGGGCTGTCTGCAGCAACCAAGGATTGCTGTAGTGGATGAGTCCCAGCTAATGAGATCAAAGGTGATCAGGAGACTAGCCAGATGTCACACTAAAGAGCTCTGCCTGTTTTCAAAGTAACTGATGGATGATGTGAGAGGTTCCATCGGAATGCTTTTGAATGCTCTACACAGATGTCATAAATGTTAGAAATCTTATCAATGGGTCACATGCATTTGCGACTTGTTAAAACACTGTTCATTTAAAACATTATCTGATCTTGTACAAACATAGTTAGGAATTCAGTAAGAAGGAGTTTTTCTAGAAAACATTATAAAATTTAACAAAACCACTGTTTTGCCAGTCTTCCATACGAAATTTGAAGATGTCTTTTGAGTTAAGAATCTTTTTTATTCTAAAGTATACTGTTGTGTTACTCACCAAAAGATTTAACTGACTTGCAATTGTCATATAGCTAGTAAGTGGCACAAGTTAGATTTAAATAAAGTTTCTTCTATCTCTAAAACCTATTTATTTATTTATGTATATCTGAAGTCAGAAAAAAACAAAACAAAACACATGTAGGGTAATATTTACTAGCCATTATAAATTTCACTGTTTATTAACTCTCCTTCCCCTTAGAATATTTATTTATTTATCTATCTGTCTAAAGATTTTCCTTCTTTAGTATAGAGGATCATAAATGTTTGTCAAGGTGATCTTTTGTGTCTCCCATCTTCTTTTTTTCCCTTCGTGATATTAGAAGGGCTTTTATTCTTAGTAAACAGAAGGAAAAGAACAATAATTTTTTGTTTTTAAGTTTCTCAGTTGTCTCACTGAAAAATATCTTTGGAATCTACATTTAATTTTTCTTTCCACTTTCTTCACTACATGTATTTATTCTAACTTCAGGAATAGTGATAATATTATAGCAGTGAAACTCTTATTTTTGACATGATTTTGTTTTAATTGGCCTTATTTTTGAACCAAAGTCAGCATATATAATTTTTTTTTTTTTTTACTGATAGGATTATTATTGGCACTTTTTAAAATCTTTAATGAAACCACAGTGATTTATGGCTTTATATGGCTATCTTTCTACATTTTTTTTTTCTGGGAATAGGGGCTGGTTCAAATACATTTCCAAAAGAGACCAATGATTGATTCAACCTCTGTCCCAAAAGGATACTTGAACCGCAGATGAGAAAACTTTCTTCTATTCACTTGCAAATTATCCCCAGGAACAGAATCTCTGACCTCCGGGTTGGAGGTCTGTGTATTCCCGTTCACCTTCAAGTCTAACTTGTAGTGCTGACAGAATTATATAATATTGCCAAAACTATGTGGATTTATGGACTAACATGTCATTTGTCATAAATTGGAGATAAGTAGAAGTCTCAGTATCAAGAGGAAAGGCAGGAGTATTTGTCCTATGAATCGTGACCCAGATGCTTCAACTTACAAATATGAAAACTGGATAGTTTCTTTCTGTAGAGGACCTGGGCCTTCTGCTCAGGTACAGGTAAGCGGTTTTATCCCTTTGAGAGATAAAATCATTTGATAATTTCTCAGTGATAACATTAGCATTTTATAGTAGAGAAAGTGCCAAGTTTTCTTAGATTTATTATATGCTATTTTTGTATATACTTTGTCTTACTTTGTCTTACTTTGAGATATCTAGTTCAATTTTTGGAAAGTCAGAAAGTACTTCTGAGGAACGATTGTTTAGAAAAGTCACCTATTCGAGCATACCTCTAAAGAGTGTGGCAGAAAAACGGGTGTTCTTCCAGGGAGGAGGGCAGTATATAAATAAACCCACGCACATTAGATGGAACATCATGCACCATTACTTTTCAAATAATAAACAGCTAATTGTTAGAAAACTTCCATGCTAAGTGTATAAACAATTAGCCAAATGCTAGAGTCTCAGAGAGTAAAAGAAATCAGCTAAGTCAGAAAGAAATCAGACTGGGGCGTATAAGAATTTCAATGACAATGATACAACAGTAGTTGCTGATACTGGCTTCAATCATTAGATGCTATTACTCTTCATCCAAAGAATATATAGTATAGTGTTTAAGTGGGCAGGCTCAAGACCCAGGTCATCTGGGTTCAAATCTTAACTGTGCTGCCCGAGAGTTGTGTGTCCTTGGATAATTTAGTTATCTTCCGTATGACCCAGTTTCCCCAAGTTTAACTAAGGGGTGGTAATATTCCCTACCTGAGAAGAATATTATAAATATTAAATTAGTTATTTTAAAGTACATTGCTGGTGGGAGTGTAAATTGGTATGGCCACTGTGGAAAACATTATGGAGGTTCCTCGGAGAACTAAAAATAAACCTGTCCTAAGACTCGGTATCTCACTACTGGGTATATCAAAAAGACAATTGCACTCCCATGTTCATTGCAGCACTATTCACAATCACCAAGAGATGGAATCAACCTAACTGTTCATCAATGAATGAAGAGATAAAAAAGCTGTGGTATATGTACACAATGGAATACTTACTATTTATCTAATAAAAAAATGATATCCTGTCATTTGCAGTAACATAGATGGAACTGGAAACCATCATGTTAGGTGAAGAAAGTCAGGACACAAAAAGATAAAGACTGCATGATCTCGCTTATATGTGGAATCTTAAAAAAAAAAAAACAGGTGGTTCTCATAGAAGTAGAGAGTACAATAATGGTTACCAGAGGCCAGGAGGTATGAGGAAAGAAGGGACAGAAGGAAGAAAAATGGTAGACTAATGGGGACAAAACTATACTATATACAGTGAGTGAATCATTGTGCAATATACGCATGTATTGAAACAACACACTGTGCCCCACAAATAAATGTTAAACAAATAAATAAAGTACTTAGGAGTAAATCTTGCACAAAGTAAATGTTATATAAATGTTTATGTTAGCAACATATTATCCACTTATTTAAGATGGTTATTTGTCTACTGTGTTTAAAGATACTATACTGCAGGATCATTCCTACACAGAAGAGATGTTTAGTTAGAAAAAAATTAATGCCATTCAATATGGAAAAGTGAATGCTAAATACAAGTAAATTCTCTCAGAAGAAGTGATGTTGTAAAATTTTAATCTTAATTTTAATGTTATTTTAACTAGAAAATTTTAAATGGTTACTTTTTATTAACTTCCTAAGAGCATAGACTACCTATTACGTATACAGTAGTCCCCCTTATCTGTGGTTTTGCTTTCTGCGGTATCAATCACCCACGGTCAACAGAGGTCCAAAAATATTAAATGGAAAATTCCAGTTTTGAACAATTCATAACTTTTAAATTGTGTGTCGTTCTGAGTAGCGCAGTAAAATCTCTCGCTGTCCCGCTCTCTCCCACCCTGGACATGAATCATCCCTTTGTCCAGTGTCTCCACACTATGCCAGGTGCTTATTAGTCACTTAGTCATCTCAATTACCAGATTGATTGTCACATTATCACAGTGCTTATGTTCAAGTCATCCTTATTTTACTTAATAATGGCCCAAAGTGCAAGAATGATGCTGGCAATATGGATATTCCAGAGAGAAGCTGTAAAGTGCTTCCTGTAAGTGAAAAGATGAAAGTTCTAGA
>NW_007728714.1:119826-121549 GCF_000696425.1 Galeopterus variegatus | reverse complement strand
TGGATATTCCAGAGAGAAGCTGTAAAGTGCTTCCTGTAAGTGAAAAGATGAAAGTTCTAGATTTAATAAGGAAAAAAGTCGCATGCTGAAGTTGCTAAGAGCTACTGAACAAATCTTCTATCTGTGAAATTGTGAAGAAGGAAAAAGAAATTTGTGCTAGCTTTGCTGTCTCACCTCAAACTGTGAGATACGGCCACAGTGCATGGTAAATGCTTAGTTAAGATGAAAAAGATATGATATTTGCAGGTAGAAGACACGAACATAAACGTGTTCTTATAGAATGCAATCATGTTTGGTATTACCCATGGCTTCAGGTTACTGGGGATCTTGGATTGTATTCCCCCATGAGAGGAGACTACTGGGTATTTTAGTTCCTCACAGGACATAACAAAGGAGTAGACAAAAAGGTAGGGGCCAAAGAATATTTGCTTTTAAAAACAAATTAAAATTTATTCAGGTAGCTATCAAGTTACTCCATTTTGCCTTGTAATTGGAATAAGTAGAATCCTTGGTATATAGCCATGGGTTTTGAATGTCAGATGTCTCCATTTGCTAAACTGTTCATGTGAAACTCTCACTATAGTTCATCTTACAGGACACTTGATAAAAATGAAAATTATGACACTATATTTACACTGTCTATAAATAAAATAAAATGCAAACAATTTATGTCATGTTTAAGTAATCCATATTTATAAAAGAATATCTTAAGACTTATAATTCCACCAACCTTCCATATAAACAGTTGCATATTCACTTGATAAAACTAAAAGAGAAAAATTTCAAGATTATTTTAAAATACAGACTAAATTTGAAATGGAAGCAATTTACTCTTAAGACTCCCATTTAAATATTTGTGAAATATTATCTGAATTGTAATTCTGTCAAGTTTTCATATGAATAACAATATAATCACTTTACAGCAATGATGCTAAAAGAAAATGCAAAGTTTTCTTTTAGAAGGGAAACAAAAGAATTTCTCTGTGGTTCAGGATCTTCAGAAGTAAGCCCATTGGAGGACTGGATTCTTCTACAGAGTCTGAGGATGGGGGGAACTGTCCAGCGCTTGGTGTAGAGACATTTCTCATTGCTAATGGGACATGTGTCAGGTCAGGGGTATTTCCCAGTGATGAGTATTCTTTGGGATGTCCATACTCACCCTGCCCCTTGGAGAAGAAGAAGTTCTCTTCCCATGAACTGCCCCCTGGAACTCTTCTTTAACATGTCACTTCTGACTGGAGGAAGAGGCAGAGGAAGAAAAGCTGGACCTGAATCAGGTGTACATAAAACGGCCAAGATCATCCTTAGTGTCATTTCTAGTGAATTCCATTTTTGATGATGTACAATCTTAAATGCTAACAAAAGCCAGTAAAATTTTAAGTTCTGCTGATCCAAGTTAGATATACTAAGATAAATTGCATAAGGCTTTTGTGGAGAAATTGTTGGAAAAGTATAGCAACTTGATGGAGGGATCATTGTCCTATGATTATGATCCCATGGAAGTGACATTTGATCCACACAGGATACATTCAGACACTGAGTTCCTGAGCTATGACAGCCTAATATTCCTGCTTTCTTGGCAGTTTGATAATCCCGATGATTTGGTAGTCCTCTCAGACTTTTCACATATGCCTCACTTTAAATATTAGGGGCCTAAGTAGTCCCTTATAATCTAAATGCTGAAATTTAAGCTCTGCCTCATTGAATTTTTTCCTGTTGAATG
>NW_007728714.1:118811-119186 GCF_000696425.1 Galeopterus variegatus | reverse complement strand
TAGGGAGTGGACCTCAAATGATTTAACTTCATATGACTTTTTGGAATAGCTCTGTGTGTCAGTGGGTGTAGTTGGGGAAAGGCTTTAATGTCTCTGTTATTGATCTTGCTGTCAATTGACCTTCTTATTCAGTCTAATAGTGGCAATCTTATTATCTGTGGCTAAATTTGCTGTGATAACTCAAATAGTATTTGCTTATCAGAGCCTAGCATTGCTATAAAATTAAATTCTTGTTTCTCTTCAAATATGATGAAAGATGGCAACAATAAAACATTCATGTAAAATGATCCTTGTTTCTACTGTATTTCATTATGGAGAAGAAGAATTTTAAAGAAGTTTTTTAAAAGGCTATAATATATTTCACCTAAATAGATC
>NW_007728714.1:97742-118684 GCF_000696425.1 Galeopterus variegatus | reverse complement strand
GAGAAGAAGAATTTTAAAGAAGTTTTTTAAAAGGCTATAATATATTTCACCTAAATAGATCCCTCCATTCAAAGACATGTATATGCAGCATATGTATTTATGTACAGGGAGAATTTTTGTTTATGTCTGTGTATACAATATCCTTAACTCTTTTCATTATAGGGTAGAATGCAAATCTAGGAAATCCTCTCAAAGGATTATCTTTTAGCATATTTGAGTCAGTTTTAGGAAAGTAAACCACAAAACTTGATTAAAATACCAATTTTATTTGATTTTGTTTATTTTTAATGAATTCTTTTGTGATTTTTGTCTGGATAAAATTCAGGCTATATACTGCACCTTTTGGAACATACCCATCAGCAAATTGCAAACTTCTGTAACTTCCACCATTTTGGAATTATTATTCTTTCATTAAACTTTTCACAAGGTCACTAAAACATTTTAAAAAATCATTTAGCTGAACTTCATATAACTTTTGTACTTGTATTTGTTGTAACATACCCATCAGCAAATTGCAAACTTCTGTAACTTCCACCATTTTGGAATTATTATTCTTTCGTTAGCCTTTTCACAAGGTCACTAAAACATTTTAAAAAATCATTTAGCCGAACTTCATATAAATTTTGTACTTGTATTTGTTGTACGGTTTGAAAACAAATAGATTCCCAGTGTAAACTCAAATATTTTTATTAAAGTTTCTGCAGTTATAGAACACCGAATTTCCTGTATTTATTCACCACTATTTTCCCAGTCCCTGGAATAAAGTATATGAGTAGAAGAATGAATCCCAGATCTTCATAAAACCATAGTAATGGGAAAGCTTTTGAGTTGTCATTGTCATCTTTAGCATCATCATAAATATCTATGTTGAACAGTATTTTACACTCAACATGTGCCTTCATGTACAAGATGGTTCTTATAAAGAACATACAAGGTACGAAAAAAGGCACTCGGAATGTGTCTATTTTATTGATGAGGATGTTAATAGTCGGCATAATCAAACTGGAGCTCAGATCTTCTGAGCTTTCCATTGTACTGCCTTTCATCAGATGTCTGTTCTAGGCAATAATCCTATGGCGCACTTACCTTTACAATCTCTCCAGAGAGAGACGTTGTTGAAATTCTGTTTATAGTCTATTCCAATAATCATCCTCAAATATCAGTAATTTACTTTATGATTTAACCGAATTATTTGGCCATTTCTCTGTGAGGTGACTCTGCATTACAGCAACTAACTTACTTAGAAAGTAAGTTATAATTTCCACATAATGATCTTTTACCTGTTTAATTCATTTTAAAATAATTTCTAGTCTTTTCTTCTCTTTTCCAAATTTCTTTAATCTTTTTTTATAAAACATGTATTACTTTCTTGTCATAATTTTTATTCCATTCAATTAGTTACCTTGGTTTCTCATTCTACTCTGCCCTCAGTATTTGTATCTCCAATTGATTTTATACAGTTCTTTCAAGCTCTATATACACTATCTCATATTCAAAATCTTAACTGACTTTCTGCATTATGCAGAAATACATCATTAGCCTGGCATTCAAAACCATAAATGATTTAATCCAACTTACCATTGCAACCTTGTTTTTCTCTACTCTTACTGATAATTTTACATAATTGAACTTCAGCCCAAACTAGTATGGACTTATGAAATTGTGGTTTTAAAACCTGAGAAATGTTGATTATTGAAAAAGTATTCCTAAAGGTCCATGGTATCCAGTAGATTGTACTTTTGCTGAGGCACATATTTGTCTGGCAAGAATTATAAGCTGGTGTAAATGTGAAAACAGCACCCAAATCTTAGTGTGATTTTGTATCTACTAGACACAAGTATAGTGCAGGGGATTTTAAACTTTTTGGTCTCAGGACTATCTTATACTCTTAAAAATTATCAAGGCCCCCAAGTAGCTATTGTTTAAGTGGTTTATATCTATAGATATTCACTCTACTTAAAATTAAAACTGAGAACTACTAATTTGTTTAAACTATTTAAAACTATTTGTGTTTAACTTCAACTATTAATTCACTTAAATTAATAATAAATCTATTATATGTTAGCATGAATACATACTCTCATGAAAAATAAACATTTTCTTAAAAAAATTAGTAAGAAGAGTGGCACTGTCTTACATTTTTTGCAAATCTAATTTTTTTTAAGTAGAATATAGCTGTTTTAATCTGTTGTATATACATCATTTATCATGTAACCTTTGGAAAACTTCATTTGTGAAAGATTGAGAGTGAAAAAGGCAAATAACTTCTAAATATTATGATGAATATTACTTTGAGTTCGTGAGCCCCCTGAAACAATCTCAGGCACCCTCTGGAAGGTCTGTGGAACACACTTTAAGAACCACTCACATAGTGCTTAAGAGCTTAGGCAATGAAACCCCACTGCCTGCATATGCAGACAGACTTCTTCACGTCCTAGTGTTGTGACTGACACAAGTTATTAAATTCTTATGCCTCAAGTATTCTCTAAAATGTAATTAACAATAATATCTATTTCTTAGATATGTTTGAGGATTAAATGATTAATAATAGATGATTTGCAATTACAATGGTCCCTGGCACTGGGAATAGTCAATATTGTGGCAAAAACAATACATTTTTCTCTATCTGGGGGCGCTTCCCTTTATTCCTTGTTTTAAATGTCTTTTCTTATTCAAATTAACATTTATTTGTTTTAAAGAGAGAAAATAGGGAATATCTTTTATGTTGATCAAGTCCTTAGGCAGTGTTACTCCTTTGATATGCATTTAGCTATAGCTAAATTATACACAGGGATTTCGATATGTACCTGAAAAAAGTAAGAGCAAGTTCCAAACATTTTTATTAACGGTAAAGTTTTATTCATTTCATTCATCTGCATGTCTTCATTTTCCTTCAGCAATCTGTCATGCTTCATACTCCCTCCTCACCAGGTTAAGAAAACATTAGCAAGTCCAGAACTCATTCATTCATTCATTCATTCACTCATCACATACCTATAGTACATATATGCCAGGAGTCCTGTTAAGGTCTGGTATGTAATCTTATGGTCTAGTGGTTAAGAACACACATCAAACCAATGAACAACAAAATAAATGTATGAATAAAAAATGTGAGAAGATTTTAGAAAACTCTTTCTTGTTGGTATTTATGCTTTGGATATTATCTTTATGACATTATATGCCTTCATTTATGCTAATATTTTTACCTTCACTCTTTTATATACATGTGTAATATAATCAGTAAGAAATGATTGTGCAGAAAAGGAAACCGTGAAAAGTGTAGTAGTTGATAAGGATCCTGGTTTCAGCTTGGCATTAACTAGGAATATGATTTGAATTATGTATTAAAATTTGTCTCATTTTTCTCAATTGCAGAAGTAGGCAGTTGTTTAAGTCTCTCCCAGAACTAATATTTTATTTTTTATTCTAAGAGTAAGTATGTCTTTACCTCAGTTTTTACCCATTGTTTGAATGAGGTACTTGTCATTCTATTGCAGCATTTTAATTTCATTGTAATTAATTTTTTTCAGCCTAGCAACCCATGAGACTACAAGCATCTCAAAGGCTGGTTACTGAGTCTTCTTCATCTTTGTGTTTCCAGAATGCTCAGAGCAAATTTTGTTGAATGTTGAATGCACATTTAAACTGTATTTGTCATTACGATATTCCCCAAAGACTTTTCATTACGTTTCCTGGAATGCCTAAATGAGACACAGGGCTGAAGCTAATTTTCTGAGTACATTGAAAAGATGTACTAGTGTTTTATAAAGGTGAAATTTTAAGGAACAAGGGCTACACTTAGGTGAACTTTTCACATATGGAACAATGGTCACAAATCTTCAATTTTATTGTTGACCAGCAGATGGCACCAGTGCCCAAAGTAAACCCCAATTTGAGGAAAAACTCATAGTAAGGATATAATTTAAAACTAAGCAGAGGTCATCAAAATCCAAGAGAATATTATACAAATATTCAGATCTATACAGTTAAATACAAGATGAAATAATTGAATAAATATTTATCTTTTAAAAAAGTTTCTCCAAATTTTAAGTTTGTAATTTATTGCAATTACTCTAGAAAAGTAAGACTATATAGGAAGAAAGAAACAAACACAAACAGGAGGATTATTTTAGCAGAAAAGGCTCCTCCAAGGTCAGGACATGCTCCAAGATACTTTTTGGCTGTATTTTCCCTGGAAAATTTATAAAAGATAATCACAAAAAGGAATAAAAATCATTCAATTTCTCCTTTTCCCAAGATATCTTTTGTCTTTATTATACTTGAGCAGCCCACCAATTGTTCACATTTATGAAGGAGACATGCATTAGGCACTGTTGAAAATTAGAGAAGAAAAGCAAGGACAAGTCCATATTTCTGGAATTTAACTTGAAAAAATTAATGTTGTTCAAAAAGTTTTCTTGGCATTGAAAGCCTTGATTCATAATCATAACATCCTCTTCCTGAATATTGTTATGTTCCCTTTCCTAATGGAGCAATCAACAGTTTTCCTTTTTTAAAAAAATATGAAATGAACAAATGTTTATCCACAATTTCTTGAAATGTCATTTGTTTTTCTTTAATTTTTAAAAGCCCCTTTACTGTTTTTCTTTTTTATTATATAAAACTAGATCACCTTAGATCTTAACTATTTATAACTTTTAAGTATGATAGCTTCACCCTTTCTTTCGATGTATTTTTCAAACTTAATGGATATTATTAGCTGATTAAAATTAATGCATATAAAAGAAAACAGAATTTTCTAATATATTGAGTAATATACTATTATATCAACATATTATAACTATATTTGGCGGGAGCGCCGCCGCGCTTCCCAAGCGGCGTACTATCCAGTGCGCCACTGGGCCGGCCCATTCAATCATGCTTTTGATGAAATAAAGTAATTACTAAGGATTAACATAGCAAAACAGAAGTGGAAATGACAAAATTTTGTTAATTTTTAAATTTCATAATTTAATAATGTGTTGTTCAAAGAAATAGGTGTAGCCTCAAATGTGTGGCCTATCATGACTTCCCCAAAACTCCAAGGGATCTCTTTTTCTCCTCGTCCACTCCAACTCAGTGACTCATTCATTTCTACTTCTATGTCTGTTGTCATCACTGAGTAAATAAAGAACAGAAGGAACGAAAATCAAGAATGAATACCTTAGGGTAGGAAGAGGAACCATCCAATCTCATTGAAAATTAAATAAAAATACACCGCGAGTCTATGTAGTCACCAATGTGCAACATATATTACACACTTTAGATTTCTTTAATTACTTCATAGTCATTTGAAGAAAAATTTACTGGTAATAGGTGTTTTAAGGCAGCTTATTCTCTAATCTGATATTGTATACTCTCTTGGACTCATCTGTATTGGCATATATGCTTTATATTTTCCTTTGGAATCTTATGTTTTTTCTGTTAATCTTTTTCAGCTTCGATTTGTTATGAAAATAGACACATAATCGTGGGTCCAGTGCTTTAAAGAATCTCTAAACAGAACTTCCCTGTACTCTGTTCTTGCACTGTTCTACGTGTGTTCAAGTGGTGACGTGGGGTGAGAATTCGGTGGGTCTGTGCCATGTCGCCAGTTACCTCTAGGTGGAGCAGTCACAGAAAGAACAGGGGATGGCTGGGAGGAGCTCGAAATATCATTGGGAAATGTGGGCAGAGCCTATGCCAATGTGGGCTAAACAGAACTCTGGTGGCTGGAATCCTTTTTCAAGCCATTTTAAAAGTTAATTTACATTGTTTCCGGGAGTAAATTTTTTATTACCTTTTTCAATGAGAGACAGAGAGAGATACTGGAAAACATCTACCCCTCCTTCCACCTCCTCCTTAGATGTCTTAACAATTATTTTTCTTCTTTCCCCTATCACTAACCTATCAAGAAGGAATAGTATGGCTTTTATGATTTTACTAACAGTATAGTAACAATGTAAACTAAAGCTGTTTTTACCTTTCTATTTCTAAAAAGCAAGTAAATTATTTCAGTTTCAGAGAAACCACTTTAAATAAAAAACAAACAAAACAACAACAACAAACCCCTTACTCTCTGGGTAATGCTACATTTGCATTAAAGTCTTCGGCACTCGGTATCAATGTGGTCCATTTAAAAGTATCTTTGCTTAGAGGCGCATCACAGCACATAGGGGCTGTTTTATAGTCTACCTTATATTTCACTGCTTGTGAACGCTGTGAGCAAACAGAATTTGTTCACAGGGTGAAACACATATTTATGGTCTTGAATAAACTGCTCAGATTCAAAAACTATTTGTGTGACAGTGCTAGACACAGCAATTCTGAGGCCAAATGGGATGTTTGTAGTCTATATTTGCATATCAATGCCCAGACTCCCCTTTAGGAATACTGCTGCTTCATGACAATGCTGTTGTCTGAGGTCGGGAGAGAAAGCCCATAAAAGTTTGGACTCACTTTTCAATGCCCTCGACTTTTTTGTGTGTGCTTTGGAAAGCTGTGAAACAAGGTCACCAAGTTCCATTCGCCATAGTTTTATTATGTTTTAAATGAAGCGATTGAACCTGCGCAGAACCCAGACAGACAGACACCACAAGGCCACTTTGTGGAAAGGCAGCTTCTTTAGAACTTTGAACCTTGTCTTATCATGTTTCATGGACTTGGGGCCTGTACTACCATTCCCTTAGTTTAATGAACCAAGGGAAACCAAAATGTGTAAGCAAAATACTTAGAATCCTTATTCCTGGAGAAAAACGTATATAATAAAGAATTCTTTTAGTTATTGAGAAGCCAATCTAAGAATGTAATAGTTATTTGAAAACCAGGCCGTTGATACCAAGGGGATTTTATAAGGTTATGTCATTTTCTACCTGGTCAAGCCTCCTGATGGCTGTCAGTTTTTTATCTTTGAAATGGAGTCCTTGTCACATAGAGTCTTTATATATATATGTATGTATATGTATATGTGTATATATATATATATATATATATATGTATATGTATATGTATATGTATATATATGTATTTACTTATTTATTTTTGGTGGCTTGCCTGTATGGGATCTGAATCCTTGATCTTGGTGTTATAACAGTTTGTTTGTTTTTCACATATAACCTTTTATAGATTTGCTGAAGTTTTATTTGGGGAGAGTTATTTCTTTTTAACAATGCTTTGGTCTTCCTGAGGGGAATTTAAATGGAACATTTTACCTTATATTTTAGAATGCAGTTGATTATGTTAATTGCAAACCTCCAAAGAAACAAAGATCAAAAAGAAAGACATGTTTTGATATTACTGTTTTTACCCACTTCTGCACATTTGAAAACATCTTTGTGAGAGTGCTGTAACTGCAAATGTCAGCTTAGCAGAATTTTTTCTTCACAGTTTTATTTGTGACATATTTTTCCATACAACTACAATATGTTGTGTTCTTAAACATCCTTTTTCAAGCCTACTCCACTTAAACTATCCCACATATTGTTTTGCTTTTGGATTTTGTGCTAATCTGCTTTTTCTGTGTAATCCAGACATATTTCTGCTTGAACATCCTTTTACAGCTATCTCAAGAGTGACTTACACACTATGAAGTAAAATTGTCTGTAACATAAGCGGGGCCGTGTTGGGCTTGCTTGACTGCCCTCTGCCATTCCCGTGAGAAGCACACGGCCCAGCCGGACCGCTGGTCCGAGGAGGATGAGAGGAAAGTGGAGCATACAGAGCTCCACACAGCGTGAGGAGTTAAGCCCAGGCAGACCTGGAGCTTGAAGCAGAGCTACTTAGCTATTCCTAGTCTACATCAGCCCAAACTCAGCAAACCCGGTGAGAATAAGTAATTGTGGTTTTAAACCAATGAGTTTTTGAAATGATTTATTATGTCGCAATAGCTAACTTTTAATACCTTAACCTCATCTTATCTTTGCAAATGTATCATTTTTTTCTGCCTGGCCTAAGCTCATTATTTCCTGTCCATTCCTTGTTCCCTACATGCACTTACCCATTCCTGTTGACAAAGCTTCTCCATTTTTCCTCATATCCTTTAAGGCCTTACTAACGATAATATTTATTAAGTTACTAATAACCTATAAAGCTGCAATACTGTATCTCATACAACAATACTGTTATTTCACTTTGAAGATGAGAAAGCTGAATTTTAAGGTTTTCGAAACTTGCCCAAACTCACATCAGAAGCAAATGAAGATAGAATTTGAATTCAGGCCTTTGTGATTAGAAAATTAATACTCATAATTAAGAGTCTATGTCCTTCTTTTTTGATAATTCCAGTCCACAGATTTGGCTAGCTTTTTTCAATTCCAAAAGCACTTTTTTCAATTCCAAAAGCACTTAATATTCTTAATATTTCACAATCATATCAAATGTTATATCTTTAACATTTTATAGTTAACATAGCACATTGTAATCTTCTATTCAGTCTTTACAACCTCTTTCAGAAGAATGTATGGTTAGTATTTCCTCCACGAGGAAAATGAGAACCAGAGGTTGAATAATTTGGTCTGATTCATTCATTTTTATGTGATGGAGCTGAAATAGAGCTTCAGACACACTGAATCGTGTGTCTCCAAAATGCACACGCTAAAGCCCTGATCCCCGAATGTGATGGTATTTGGAAATACGGTCTTTAGGGAGATAATTAAGGTTAAATAAGACCATGAGTGTAGCTCCTAATCTGATAGTGCTGGTGTCCTTAGAAGAAAAAGAAGAGGCAGTCATGGGAACATGGATGAGCTTGGAGGGTATTATGTTAAGTGAAGTAAGCCAGGAACAGAAAGAGAAATACTGCATGTTCTCATGCAGGTGTGGAAGCTCGGAAGGTCAATTGCAGAGAAGTAGGGAATAGAATGGTGGTTACCAGAGGCCAGAAAGGGTATAAAAATAAAGAAAAAAAAATTTTAAAGAGAAAAGGAAGAGACACCAGGTTCTCTCTCTCTCTCTTAACACATGTGTGGAGGGAAGGCCATGTGAGGACACAGTGAGAAGGCAGTCATCTATAAGCTAGGAAGAGAGGCTTCGGCTGAAATCAACCCTGACTGCACCTTGAGCTTAGACTTCTAGACTCCAGAACTCTGAGAAAATGAATTTCTAATGTCCTAGCCACCCAGTCTGTGGAATTTTGTTACGGCATCCCTAGGCAGCTAATGCAAGAGCTGAGCTTTTTCACTGTGAATGTCTCTATTCTGAGTTTCTTAATGCCTCTTCTACATTATTTTTACCATTAACTCTCTGAGGACAGTGAGAATATCTTTGAATTCTCTACAATATGTTCTTTGTATAGTACATCCTCCACTATTTTATAGGGTCATAGAATGTTTGAAAATGGAAGAGGCCTAAGGAGATAACTCAGATCCAGGGAGGCCAAAGACTAGGCCAAAATGGCCCTGTGGTTGGTGAAGCGCGGGGCGTGGAATCTAGTGCCCACCTCCAGCCTCTGGGAAGTGTTTCCATTACTTCACTGGGGGAAATGGAAATTAAATTTATTATGCTTACTGCTATTACCATCTCTTATTTTTAATAATATTGTATGATGGAACCTAAACGCCACGAAATGGAACAATTGAAACTAGATCCTAATAGAGTAAGAAAAATTGATACTGCATGATAAAAAAGGAAAAGGAAACAGAAGTCCAGGCTTTTCAAGGAATGTAAGAGAGCAAACATATTCAGCAAATATATTTGTTTCTTATTGACTTATTATTTGAAAAGTTTAAAAATGTTATATTTGTGTTTGTAAGAGTGGAATATAAACATATTTATGTGGTTAATCTAATTGTATATAATATGCTTATCTTTACTTTCCAGAAGGGAAACCTGATTCGGGTGGTCCAAGGATGTGTCAGAGGAACATACATGTTCCTCCATCTATCAAATCAGGCTGTGCAGGTAGTTCACTGATCTGTGGCAGGGACACAACGTGTAAATGACTATATCTGGAATGGAAACCATCAATAAAACTACCCTGTAAAAATGATGACAGGATGTTTTGCTATTATCAAGAGCTGTTTTAAATACTAAATCAAAAGAATGGCAACTGATGGCCTTGTTACTAGTTTCAATAGAGAAGCAGATGATTACATTAACATGAAGCTTCAAATCCATTCCCACTTTGTGGAGAGTTCTGAAATTGATCATCATGGTAGCATGTGAAAACTTGCACAGTGATGGTTGGTGGTACTTTTGTTTAATGGATAAACAACACTCACAAGTTGATAGTGCAGGCTGTCATTTTTATTTAGTGATTCATCCAAAATTTAGACCTTTAAGTTAGATCACAAAGTTTTAGGCTCTTTTTCTTTTTTTATTTTAAAGATGAAGGTTGACATGTGGATGTGAAACCCCACCAAAATCTCCATCTGCAGAAAGGTGGCATGGTGCTGTAGAAGGGGTGCTAGAATGGGGCTCAGGGCACAGGAAGGGGACTCAGATCACTGGGTCCAGCCTAGATGCATCCCTTGTTGCATTCGGTGGCCCATGAAGAGTTCCTTAGCTGTACTGAACATACTGCATCTGTTTGATGTTCACAATTAAGTCCTTGCTTACTGAGCAGTGTGGTGAAAATCAGCTATTAGAATGCAATTAACATTTGTATGACCTTTTGTAGCTCATGAAATCCTTCCTTTTTTTTCTCATAAAAATGCAATGAAATTTATTTTCCTCATTTCAGAGGGAAGCTCAGAGGCTTTAAGTACTCAAGGTAAGAAACTGAGGAGAGTCACTTTGTCCTACTTATTACATAGTACTCTCTGGCTAAAAGTGCAAATGAATACTATTTATGGGAAGGAAAAGTATTAGGTTATGACAGCTCTAATTTTTAAAATATTATTTTGACAATCTAAATAATAATATTGAGCTTGATTTTAAGATTATGTAATTTATTTTTTCACTTACCCTGGTTTTGCTATGGGTAGGTCACTAAATTCATATGTTTCATTTTCCATATCCATAAAATGGGATAACAATATGCAATAGACAAGATGTTGTGATAATTAAATGTTTTAAAATTATTAAATGCTTAAAACTCTTCATAGCATATGGTAAGAATTAAATAAACATAATCATTATCATTGTTAAGCTTGGATAAAGAAAAATTGTACATGCACTGGATGGGCTTTGACCCTGGGAAACAACTTGTGATATTCACAAGTTTCATTTTTGGTAGTTTCATGAAATTGCCTTTACATCCTGTGACTGTTCTTTATTTGTTATGAAGAAAGCCTGATGTTGGGTATAGTTGTAGCTCACTGGACAAAGTGCCCAATGGTCTTGATTTTATTTTGCCACCAACTTTTTAAATGGGTCATTTTTATATCGCAGCCTTTATTTCTTTGTAATCAAAATAAAAACACTTATATTTTTGTTCTCTAAGATTCATGCAATGATTCATTCACTTACTAAACAAAGATGCAGTGTGCTAGGAGTTAAAGAGACAAAATTAAAGAGATAATTCCTGACTTCGCAGATCTCAAAATCTAGTAGGGGACAGAAAACTGTAAGGAGATAATTACAAGGAAGTGCAAATATATAGGAGTTGATATGCACAGACTGTAGTATTGTAATAGAAATAGGAGTACTGGTTCCTCCTTTAAAATGGTGTGGAGATAACTTCAGAGTTGGTTTCTGAGAAAGGACAAAGAAACACATAAATAATGCATTCTTTAAAAATCACAAAATGATGTTTTTTGTATTCTCTGTTGAAGAAAATATCCATTGAATTTCTGATATTTTTCCTAAGAGATATTTAATACTATGATCATGATAATCAGTATTTAATTAAAAAATTACTTAAGTTAGATGGTATAGATATTGAAGAATTAGAGAAATATATTTTGCCATATAGCAATTTCCAGACCGACTAGGAAGAGAAGTCATGTAAACTTAAATACACAAACCATGCATACACACACATACACACATGAACACGGGCAAGAATTTACTAAATACCAAGTAATCACTCACAATAGCAAGTGCTTATTGGGGTTTGGGAGAGAAATAATCATCAAAGGCATCCTGAAGGAGATGACCCTAGTGCTGGGCATTGAAGGATATGGTTTCAGTAAAAGGGAAAAGAGAGCAGAAGAAGCCATGTATAAGTATATAGAGGTAGAAAAGAGCAGAGTGTAAAGTATTGTTTTGGTTGGAAAATGTGTTTGTACAGGAGTAGTGGAAGAGTCAAGGCCATACTATAACCAGTGATGCTTTACTAGTAATTCAGATGTTATTTGGTAAATAAATGGTGGGGAATTATGGATGCTTTCTGAGTTTGTGATTACATGAACTTATTAACAGCTAGGTTCTTTTAAAAAATTAATTCTTTGGTGCACCAAGATATATATGAAGTACACCCTATTATAAGTGAATCTCCTAAAATCCACTCGCTGTTAACTCCACAAAAGCATTATGTATTTAAATGTATGCAGCATTGACTACTGATTCATACAGACATTATTATAATCTGTCTTTTATACTTTGTAAGGTGTAAAGTCAACGATATCAGTGTTCACTACGTTTTCTGCACTTTTTCATGGTGAACACTTCTCAGCATAATTGGTGGTAAGGGGGTTGAAATGAAATAGATAATACACAAAAAACTATCAGAGCTGTGTAACTTTCCTTTAACCTTTCCTTCCAGGTATTCAGTGATTTACTATTTAGTACAATCATTCAATATATATC
This sequence comes from Galeopterus variegatus, assembly GCF_000696425.1. Taxonomy (NCBI): domain Eukaryota; kingdom Metazoa; phylum Chordata; class Mammalia; order Dermoptera; family Cynocephalidae; genus Galeopterus; species Galeopterus variegatus. The sequence goes on along the minus strand of NW_007728714.1, from coordinate 106,018 downwards.
CCCAAACTCCCTTTGTTGTAATTACTAATTGATTAATCAATTACAGCTCTAGATTAAGGTAGGGACTCAGCTAGGTGCTGATAATTCAGAGATAAATCAGACATGGCCTCAAAGAGACCTGTATTTGGATAAAGTATGAGAGAGATGTACTAGGTTCATGGAAACTGAATGAGGGAATGAACAGTCGTCTTGCGGGATCGTTGTACTCTGACTTGACTTCGAATGGAGTAACTGACTGGGTCATCTGCTAGTACTTCTCCTCACACACCCTGGCAAAACAGACACCCTGCTGACCTCCGTAGTTACCTATTTGCAGTCTGCAGGGAATACTTCATTGTGTCATCTCAGCATGGCCAAACCTTAGCCATTTTTCAAGAAGCTATACATACAAGCACAGTACTAAGAATCTTTATCACCAAATCTCTCCACCCCAAGGTTGTATCTTCCATAGGAGAGAGGTAATAATAACTGCAAGAAAAATTCAAGGCACCCCAAAGAATAGGGGGAGGGATTTTCCAACTTTCTATTGGGAATCCTAGGAGCAGCTAAGTGTATCTAAGCAGGGAGGACCTGAGATAGTTCCAGACTCTTCCATGCCATGGAGGGGGTATGAAAGAGACTGGGGCTGGGGATGAGGAGGAGACTGGATGGGGGACTGATGATGGAGACCATGAGGAAATTTTAGATATCCCAGCAAATGCCAGCGAGGCATGATCCAATGACCAAAAACCATGGAACTAAGTTGTTAATAATTATTTATTTATTTTTTATGTGTGCCTGAATGTGTAGTTTGAAACGTTATAACTGCTGTATGGATGATGTGATCAAATGTCTCCTCCCTCAGCCTTTGGTATGAAGAAATTTTCTGCTTGTCTTCTTTAGGTGCCTACTCTTCGTTTAAATCTTTCTCACCACACATTTTTGGGGGGAGTATATTAGAATAACTAATGCTGCTTGTTCCTTTTTCTTTATTAGATCATAATCTTCTTGTCAGATTGTGTCATATTCATCTTGTTATGTCCCCATTCCTTGCAGGGCCTAACACAGTGCCTTGTACTTCTGACATAGTGAGTACTTTGCATATAACATGTTATAAAGTTAACTAAATTGTAAAGAAAACAATACCATGTAGTTTGTACCCCAGGAAAGATCCTTTCATATACCACACTGTAAGACAACATGGTACCACATATTACTTCTCTCTCACATTATCTGAATGGACTCACAAAAACATAATATTTAACCAGAGGAACAGGAATATTAGCAACATTTTGTTGTTACACTTTCACTAAAGTTTTGCAGAGAATTTACTCTGAGCTCTGCAAAGCAGATAAGGCAGTTTTGTGGCTAGTCAAATGGGTATTCATTATGTCTTCACAATGCCATTTTCCTTATCCATCATTACAGAAGTCTTTAACGACAGGGCACTGTTTTAGAGAATATGTAGACATTCCATGATGATTCAGATTTCTACTCGCAACAAGTTGTGTATGGAAAAACCTTGGCTATGATTCCTGAGTAAATATTTTTAAAATAAGCAGAGAAACTTTAGTATGAAACCTATAATTTCAAGAATTTTTTTCTTATCCTAACCCTGGCCTCATAGCAGAGGGTTGTTGGAATAGTACTTGTCTTTCCTTTCCAATTTTTTATTTTATTCCATTCTCATAAAATGGTTATTGTCCAATTCATTCATTTCAGTATAAGACTTGGAAAATCACTTAACTTTGATTTAAGCTTTCCTTATTTTGGCCACCAGCATCTCTATGAATCTGTATGGGGCTGTCCCACAAAACTGGCTTCCTCAAACTGAAAAAGATGGAATTTTGATTCTTTGATGCCCACAGGAAAATATTAAAATAGTTTTGTTTGCAATTAAAGGTAACAAAAACTATGGGGATGTGATTAGGAAATAAATATTGGAGGGTCTGACTGAGAAAAGAGAAACTACTCATCCTTTTATAAAATCATTTTTTGTGTCTCAAATTGTGAGACATTTCCTAATGAACATAAAATCCAAATAATATTTTTATTTTTATTTTTTTATTTTTTTTCCTTTTTGTCTTTTTTCGTGTCCAGCAATGGATCACAACCCTCAGTGTCGCGCCCGTACCGGACCGGGACCAGCAACGGGACCGGCAACGGGACCGCAACCCTCGGTGTTGCGCCCGCCCCTCGCTCAGCCAGTGAGCGGGAACCGGATTGAATGTGGGATCCAAACCCTCGGCGGGAGCGCCGCAACGCTTCCAAGCGGCGCACTGTAGCAGTGTGCCACCGGGCCGGCCCCCCAAATAATATTTTTATAATAAATGTATTAGTTTCAGAAGAAATATCTTTGTTTTTAATTAAGGTATATGACAAACTGGAACTTTTATATTCTGGAACAAAAATTCTTAATGTTTTGACATTTTAAGTGATTTAAAAAAATATATGTGTGTATACACACACACACACACACACACACACACACATTCCAAAGGTTTTATATTCTGGAACAAAAATTCTTAATGTTTTGACATTTTAAGTGATTTAAAAAAATATACGTGTGTATACACACACACACACACACACACACACACACATATATATTCCAAAGTGTTTACCTTTTAGAACCACCTAATACTTTAGAGATAGTGACAATTTACTTATCAAAAAACAAAAACCAAAGAGAACAACAACGGCTCTAAAAAATCCCTCTAGCTTGAGAATGCATTTACCATTTGTATCCTGACCTTTTCAATCTCTCTTAACTTGTATGCCAGAGCAACGGGCTAAGCAAGACAAACATGTTTGTAAGCAAATGCCTTTGGAGCATTCTTATAAATTTATATTCCCATTAATACTGATCTAATGGGAATCGAGTGTATTTTAAGTTTCTTTTAGGACCATGGCCACGTTTTCCTTCTCATAGTTAATGGTAAGCTTTTATCACTATTGGGAATTGAAGTCTACAAAGAAAGAGAAAAAATAATTCTTCAATGACCAAGTGTGATTTTTATAAATTATAACTTGCATTTAAAAGGGGTCAGAAAAGAAAAAAGTAAGAACATTTTCTTATTCTATAGAACTGCATTTCACACCACAAATGCTAATATCAAACAAAGAGTAGCGAGTCAAGTGAAAAAATTGTAAAGGGTAATTCAATACAGAAACTTGCATGGAATTATTTTCCATCAACTAATCAAAATCTTCGTTAATGTAAATGAAATCTATTTTTGTTTCAAGGAATGTCATTGACTCTTTAAGGGATCTAAAGGAATAAAGAACGAATGTGTGAGAATAGTAATATGAAGGTAATGTGTATTAATTTCACATTGACCTAATTGCACAATATAACACAAAATGTAATCAGTACTGTGAAGAGCAATTTAGTAATCATTAAAAATTCTTGTATGTTGCCTTCATGGTCCAGTGATACGAAGCAAATGTTGCATATTTTATGCCAATGTCAGTCATCACTTTAAAATTTAAATTTATCCTTATTGAGTATAGAAATTATCTGCTGTTGATTTCAAATAATTTTTAAATATGAAAATGCTTTGATATTATATTACTTGTAGTATACTAAATTACATGATCAAGCCTTCCATAATTCAGCCTGATGCTTTTCTGTTCTTAAATGCTTCTTTGTTCTTACATACAAACTTAAACATCCTTTGAGTAAAATCCTTCCCAAGCTGATGTGTCTTTTTGTGTTGATGTATCCTAGAGATAATCTAGTTCCAGAAAAACGATAAGTAGATAAGAATCTGAATCACCAAATCACAAAATCTCTAATAGAGTTCAATAACCTCTAGGTGCTATGTTCTTAGCTTTGAAAACTAATGTAAGTATATTTCAGGTGATAGATACTTTCCCCTTTTAATGAAGTTTTTACCTTTTGGAAGTCCACAAATGGTGAACTAAATAAAATAAATGATCTATTTTTTGTACTCCAGTAGCACTAAAAATGAACAATTTCTTTGCTGAGAATGTCTAATGTAAATTAGACATTTAGGCACATTTCATTTAAACGATTCCTCGTCTTTCACAAACATGCACATTCATAGTCTTAGCATGTGGTTGGACCAGTGGCCATTTATAGCTGTGTGGCATGAATTTGTGGGGAGAGAAAATATTGCTCTATTTCTCACTGCTTCTCAAACTTTAATGTGCCTTTGAATCATCTGGGGATCTTGTTAAAATGCACGTTCCAATTCAGTAGGGCTGGGGTAAGGCCTAGGATTCCACATTTCAAACAAGCCTCACGTGATACCAGTGCTGCTGGTCCACTGAACCTTACTTTGTTTGATAGCCAGGCTCTGTGCGATGTATTTTCATCTTTTCTCTGGAATTAAATGACATCTCTAAGGAAAAAGACCTAACATATCTTTATTTTTCCCCCAGCAGAGCCAAGCACAGCACTAGGCATCTATTGTGTGCTCAGTAAATATGTGCTGCTTCTTGGAAGACAGAGCAAGAGTAGAAGGCCCATTGCTCTCGGGTGGCCAAAATTTTGTTTCCTTTTGGAATGTATGAACAACCAAGGGGGCCTTTTTCAACGTAAGCATTGATCTGGTACAACTCTGAATAGTGGTATTGTCTGCAAGGAGCAAGTTGAAGTGATAAGACTATGCTAGAAGCCACAGAACCTGTGAAAGGGCAGCCAGACTCACCTGTAGACGTCAGTAGACTAATTCTAGATGCTGGGAATTCTCTCTGGTCATTTCTCTGGCTTACCTTATTTAGGGAGCTTTAATAACAAATTCACACAATGCTTCTTTTTTCCTACCCCCTGCCTTTGCTGTCTTGAATATATTATAGGACAGGTGCTCTTTTCAACTCATGGAAATAAAATCACTGCATGGCCTAAAGTATTGGACTCATAAACCCCTTCAAGGACAGGTAAGGGGGAGACAGGAAGTTGAGGATAATGCCTTGAAAGTTCTCTCTAATATTAAAGTATCAGTAGATATTTATGAAATTGTTTGTCCCCGAGGCAATTTATTTATAGTATTTCTCAGTTACAATTGCTCCTGAGCATTTTTGAATACTGAAAAAGTCAAAAGTGTGTGTTATTTTATTTTGTTCCTAGATCACTAAAAATCCATTTTCAAATGTGCAAAATGAAGCCATTCTTTGGGATGTTTGGGCAGCCTGATTTCTCTCTGTGATGGGTGGATAACCCTGCTTATAGTGTAAACAGTGTTTTCTACATTCTATGCTTAGGGAATCATGGTTGGTTTGATTTTTTTCTAGTATTCCATATAAATAATGGCTTGGCTAAATGAGAAGACATACTTGAAAGTATGTTAGCATCAAATTCCAATATAGAGGGATTAAATGACCTTCTCAAGGTTGTGGATAAATATGCACCAGATCTCATCTTCAGAACTCCAAGTTACATTACCAAGTTATCTCATTCTTTCTTTCTACATATCTTATTTTCCAGGGAGTAGTGAAGGTCTATAAATCTTGTGGTGCACCAGATCTCATCTTCAGAACTCCAAGTTACATTACCAAGTTATCTCATTCTTTCTTTCCACATATCTTATTTTCCAGGGAGTAGTGAAGGTCTATAAATCTTGTGAAAACAAGGAACATATTTTGTTGTCAGCACAAGACTGGAAAAGCAATGGCTAAAACTTTTAAGTATCAAAAACATTACAAACTTATAGTTGAGTTTAATATTTTCTTCCAGCTATGTGTAGAACCCTGAGGAGATAATGGCAAATTATCCTTTCTTCTCTAGAAATATGTCATGATTTACAGGAAGAAAATAATTCTCTGTTGTAAAGAATAGCTCTCTATAGGATTGGCTGAGTTTTCTATAGCTAGGGTAACTGAACAAAATAAATGACATCTCAGAGCATTCTGCTTGTCTTTGTCTTCAAATAATGTGTTTTATTGCATTTTTTCATTCCTGGCTACCATAAATGGCAGAAAGAAAACCACCCCTTTAAAATGCTGGCTCCTGAAAAACAAATACTTTATGGTTCTTGGGGTCTGTGTAAATTCAGGACGCAAGATATCTTTTTCAGTTTCAGGTACGTGCCCAATGCCTATCTCTATTACACATGAAAAATTTGCAAATATGAAGTTTCTGAGAAGGCTAGTGTCATGGCCCAGAATGAATGGAATCCCAAAACCTGAAGCACATCTCTATCAGTGGGGCTCTTTGTGAGAAACTTGCATTATCTTATCAGCTTCCTTATTTTAACCACTCTATTCTAGAAATACTATTATCAAATATTAGAAAGCTGTAATGAATTGTTCTTTTTTTAAAGCTTTTGTAAAAGCCATAATTTAAAAAGCAATATGAACTAGGCACAAGGCAAAACTGACTCTAATATGTTATATGTCAATCTGTTAAAAATACGGTACATTCAACTACAGGATGTTAGCAGGGTATATTTTTAGATGGCAGATTATTGATGTTTTTATCTTATATTCTTTTACTTTTATTTCTTTGAAACATTCATTACCTTTGTTACAAAAACAACAAAAATAGTTCATAAAAGATTAAGATATTTAAATGTTTTTAAATTTTTTATAATGATATTAGCAACCACTGGTACCTAAGTCTTGAGAGTTGTAGAGGGATGTCTTAAGAGGCAGCCAAGGTGAAAAATTACCACTAAATCTTAGCTCATGGCATGACCCAGCAGTGTACAGAATAGATATCTCCTTCTCTCCTATTTACCTCCCTGTCCCAGCTTATCACTACATGTATTTGGGGCAGTGTTGCTGGTCAGCAGCCTTGAGCCCAAGCATGATGGATCCTTTGCATTATTTCTTGGTTCTCACCACCCGCTTCCCTTCCAACATCACCAGGCTAGCTCATTTCCTCAGTGCCTCTCATAGTCACCACCAAGTCACACAAAGTGACTTCTCTGCCCCAGCCTTTTTTTTTTTTTCCTTTTTGTCTTTTTTCGTGTCCAGCAACGGATCGCAACCCTCAGTGTCGCGCCCGTACTGGACCGGGACCGGAAACGGTTTTCGTGTCCAGCAATGGATCGCAACCCTCAGTGTCGTGCCCGTACCGGACCGGGACCGGAAACTAGAAACTGCAGCAGGAGGAAACTGGGAAAAACACCTTGCCCATAATTCTCGGCTATTGGAGTGGGCTTTTTACAGTATGTGGAAAGAAGCAAAGTTATTGAAGTATTAAAGGAAAGGGGTACCAAAGAGTCAGGGACATCTAGGTAGCTGTCTATGGGGGTTACACAAATTTGGGGCAACTTTAATACAACTCTTAAGTCTTTGATAGTTTCATATTTGTAAATATTAACTCCTCCACAAAATTATAATCTAATTGAGAGAGTAAATAAATCTTATATCCTTTTAAATCCCCACAATTGGTACCTTGGGGCAGTTGCTCAATGAATTCTTTTGGATTGCAGCAAATTAAGTTGAATTAAGAAACAGGTTCTCTATAATTATAAACCAGCTCATCAAATATGAAATTGTTATGAAAATGTTGTGTATAGAGTCAACCATTTTTATAGCATGGTCACTAATTTTTTAAGACTTTTCAGAAAATTTGTATGATAAAATAAATGAAACTCTGTAATCAGAATTGTATAAAATAGGTTGATCGGGAAAAAATTTTTCCCTGAACTGAATAGAGAATAATCATAGGGCTTTGCCTTTCTGGGTGTTAGGACTACTGTTCATAGATTTTGAATAAATCATGAACTAGGATTCTTCTAACGTTGTCTTTCTTATGATAATAACAATTTTAGAAAACTCTATTCAAAGCAAGAACTGACTACAAACACTTTCACATACTAGGCACGTGGCATTTTCTATAAGGTGAGATGATTTTTTTTAGGAAAATAACTTGATGGGTCCCTTGGAAATAGTGAGGGTTCCCTGGAACATGAATTAGAGAAAGAGTGCCGAATTGACCTTGAGTAGAAGATAGGGACTGTGTAAGTTGTCATATCAGAAGGAGAGAACAGAACTGTAATTATCAGAGGTGGGAAAGGTGGAGGGGAGAGGGAGGATAGTGAGAAATTGGTTAATGGACCCGAAACACCTAGTTAGGAACAATAAGTTCTACTGGTGTGCAGGGAGCTAGGCATCTGTAATTAACATTAATTTACTGCATGTTATCAAATGGCTACAAGAGAGAAGATCGAATGTCCTTGTCACAAAGAAATAATGAAATTGTGTAATGAGGAATATGCTAATTATCCTGTTTGATCATCACACATTGTATCCAGGTATTGGGATTTGACTCTGTACCCCACAAATATGGATAATTATGTTTCAATAAAAATAAATAAAAACAA
>NW_007728714.1:95593-97721 GCF_000696425.1 Galeopterus variegatus | reverse complement strand
TATGTGGGATCCGAACCCTCGGCGGGAGGGCCGCTGCACTCCCAAGCGGCGCACTGTAGCATGCGCCACCGGGCCGGCCCCTGCCCCAGCCTTTTATTCCATCAGCACATCTCTGTTCTATCACCAGATTAATCTTCTCCAGATAGTTCTTTTACCATGTCACACTCCTGTTATAGAATCCTACAAAGCCTCTATTTCTTGTATTCTGTTATTCCCAAGTTTAAGCTCTTCCTTCTCTCTAGTTATTCTATAAATGAAGCTATTTCTCTGAGCTCATATGGTACTACTCACCATGTCTCTGTCCTGGTCAAGCAACTGTCCTCTCCCTCTCCCACATAAACCAGGCACAATTTAATATCTCACCCCTTATTTATGTTCTGCTATAAAGAAATATCTTCCTATCTCCTTTCAATCTACTCAAATACTAATGACCTTCTTCTATGGGCCAATTCTATTTTCTTCCATGAAGCCTGGTTGACAAATCCAATCTCCAGAGAACTTTCTCTTACCGACTCTCACTTGTTCATGTAATATGATAATAACAATTTTAGAAAACTCTATTCAAAGCAAGAACTGACTACAAACACTTTCACATACTAGGCACGTGGCATTTTCTATAAGGTGAGATGATTTTTTTTAGGAAAATAACTTGATGGGTCCCTTGGAAATAGTGAGGGTTCCCTGGAACATGAATTAGAGAAAGAGTGCCGAATTGACCTTGAGTAGAAGATAGGGACTGTGTAAGTTGTCATATCAGAAGGAGAGAACAGAACTGTAATTATCAGAGGTGGGAAAGGTGGAGGGGAGAGGGAGGATAGTGAGAAATTGGTTAATGGACCCGAAACAGCTAGTTAGGAACAATAAGTTCTACTGGTGTGCAGGGAGCTAGGCATCTGTAATTAACATTAATTTACTGCATGTTATCAAATGGCTACAAGAGAGAAGATCGAATGTCCTTGTCACAAAGAAATNATTTGACTCTGTACCCCACAAATATGGATAATTATGTTTCAATAAAAATAAATAAAAACAAAAACAAACAGAAACAGCCAGCCACCAACATAAGTAAATGAATAAATACAATAACAAAGGAATAGAATTTTTTCTCCTGATCTGATATCCTCCAACTACTGACATATATCTGCTCCCTTTTAATAATAAAACTTCTCAAAAAAAAAAAAAAGAAAGAAAAGAAAAAGAAAAAAGTAGGGATTATGTGGAATTCTGTGTAAGACACGGTGGGAAGTTTAGAAAGACTGAGAGGTAGAGATGCAAGGGGGTCCTGAGAAAATGTGGCTAAGTGTACGGCTCTAGGGAAGCGTGGACAATAAGTTACCCACGCCTGGGAATGGCTGAAGAACACAAACAGTTAGTTCTAAGTTAATGGCTGTCCTATGTTGTAAACTCACTTTCCACTCTCCCAAATCCTCAGTAAAACTCTGTTACACACAGCTGACCCGTGTCAGTGGTATGCTGGAAGAGTGAAGGAATCAGCTGTGGCCAGTGAGGAGCAAAGCTGTGCAGACCTAAGGCAGCAGGTGCAGAGGTGAGATGCGGGCGTGAATTGTTCAGGAGGAGGATCAGAAACTGCAGCAGGAGGAAACTGGGAAAAACACCTTGCCCATAATTCTCGGCTATTGGAGTGGGATTTTTACAGTATGTGGAAAGAAGCAAAGTTATTGAAGTATTAAAGGAAAGGGGTACCAAAGAGTCAGGGACATCTAGGTAGCTGTCTATGGGGGTTACACAAATTTGGGGCAACTTTAATACAACTCTTAAGTCTTTGATAGTTTCATATTTGTAAATATTAACTCCTCCACAAAATTATAATCTAATTGAGAGAGTAAATAAATCTTATATCCTTTTAAATCCCCACAATTGGTACCTTGGGGCAGTTGCTCAATGAATTCTTTTGGATTGCAGCAAATTAAGTTGAATTAAGAAACAGGTTCTCTATAATTATAAACCAGCTCATCAAATATGAAATTGTTATGAAAATGTTGTGTATAGAGTCAACCATTTTTATAGCATGGTCACTAATTTTTTAAGACTTTTCAGAAAATTTGTATGATAAAATAAATGAAACTCTGTAATCAGAATTGTATAAAATAGGTTGATCGGGAAAAAA
>NW_007728714.1:92830-95027 GCF_000696425.1 Galeopterus variegatus | reverse complement strand
AAAAAATTTTTCCCTGAACTGAATAGAGAATAATCATAGGGCTTTGCCTTTCTGGGTGTTAGGACTACTGTTCATAGATTTTGAATAAATCATGAACTAGGATTCTTCTAACGTTGTCTTTCTCCGTATGTTATATAACCAGATAAGTTATACAAGGAAGGGGAGAAGGTTATTTCATTTAACTTACAGTCAATGCTTGTCTTGGATTTAATAAATTAATTAAGTCATGATATGTGTAAATAGTAGGTAGTCATTTAAGATATTTGAAAGCTTATAATTCCTACTGTTAAGCAGTTAGCCTGCCACTTTTTAATATGGCTTAGGTCAAGTAGCTAATGTACATGATTTTGTACATTTGGCAAAAACTTGCCAAACATAGCTTAACTCTTATCTAGCCTGAAAAGTAGTATCAATGGGTATATATTTATTAATGAGTTCACTTACAAACCTTCAGAAAATGAAATCATAATTGAAGATTGGTGAGAAAGGCTTTATTCTTATATTCTGATGAAAGAAATATCACATGCTCTCTCCTTTTTTCTTTTTCCTCACGGCCTTCAAACTTGGTTTAACTGAAAATGTGGAGACTAAATAAAAGACTAACTCGATGAGTGAATCTGATTAAGTCAAGCGTGGTAGAGATAATAGACTTTGGAGAATTGTGTATAAATATGTTGAAATGAAGCAGTTAAGATCTGGAAAGCTGAAGTTAGGAGTTGCTAAGATGATCCAAAGTGTAATATTTCTCAGAAAATTCAATTTGAATGTGATGCTTACTGATATTTTGGACACAACAAATGCATTCCCTAGAACTACTATTCTGAATAAAGTACTCAAAATGAATATTATCATCTATTTATTGTATTGATTGTCTGAAGTTAAGCAGCTATGTTGTGTTGAAGAGCAGAAATTGTAAAAATACAAAAATATTAATTAGTAACTAAGCACCATGAAATTAATGTCCATTCAAATATCCCCTCTTTTGTAGCGCCAATATGAGTGTGACTCAACAGCTTTGTCAATCAATGCCTTGAAGATTATTAGATGTTTATATTATCCAATGTACAATTCACTTTGAAAAGTGAAAGTGCAAAAGATTAAGATTTATCAAGTGACCTGGGAGAACTTCTTGAATCTCATACACAGCCAGTAAAATGTGAGAATGTTGAATGTTAAATAAGGGGAGAAAAGCCACATTTTATATGTGATGGGCTTTCAATAGACAATGATTTGAGAACCATAAGATTAAGATAGGAGTCTGGGAAACGAAAATGAGCCTTCTTTGCATCTGTGATAGGAAATTTAAATTTGAAGGGAAGAATGTGCTTTACCAAATTTTTTGCAGAAAAAATATTTCTTCCACAAATCAATGAACACTCAATTCATTCTTGATTTGTTCTAAAAATTAGAGCAAAATTACAATTACAAGATGAATCATAAAGATATCATTTAAATCAACTAATTTTCATAATTCTTAGTTTCAGTTTTCAAGGCTAAAGGCTAATTGATCTCTTTTAACTGTGTAATATGAAATTCTTCATCCTCATTGTGAACTCACTTAAAGTGATCTTTTTTTTTGGAAGAACTAATAATCCTTGAGTTCATTTTTGCACTTCTGTTTTAGCTTCTTTCCTAGACCGTCATTGAGATAAATATGGAATAAGAGAAAAAAAATCTTTTTGATTAAAAGATGGCATATTTTTTATAGCTCTTCAATTTTTCAGTAGAAAGAAACATATTATGCTTACTATTTGATCTATGAATGAGAACACATGGGGTTTAGTCACTCTTTTATTTATTTAATTATTCTCTGAGTGAGAACTTACTGAGCAACAGGTAGTGCTAGGTGCTGGCCTTACATCAGTGAACTAGCACAATCCTACCTGGTTCTTTCTCTTCCTGTTCTTGGGAAAATCACCAGGCTACCCTAACGCTATCAGAAAAAAATGAAGAGAAACTTTAAGTTCTTATCTAACTCTAACTTTCCATTATTCTGTGGTTCTTAAACAACACACATTTACCTCTAATAGGAATCCTATTCTAAAATAGGAAGATGATAAAAGCATGCTATGACTTCCCATTCACCCAGTGCTCTTTTCCTTGACAGTAGTATTTAGATTTATATTTTTCTCTTAGATACTGCTTTTTAACATGATTATGACACCTCAACAGTTCATGTACTACATTAAATTTTTCT
>NW_007728714.1:77098-91582 GCF_000696425.1 Galeopterus variegatus | reverse complement strand
TGAGGGTTGCGATCCGTTGCCGGTCACGAAAAAAGACAAAAAGACAAAAAAAAAAAGAAACATTCTGTGAACTCTGTAAATATTTTCTACATCTATTACATTTAGAATGCAAAGCAACATGCTATCAGGATATATGATAGGTAGGTTTTCCTTGATCCTCACTGATCTAGAGAAGGTCTCATCTGATGTGTACTGTGTACCTTAAACCACATTAAAACAGGAAAAAAAAATCAAGAACCCAAACAGAAATTGTGACTAATTAAAATGGCTTTTCAATTTTCAAAGGCTTCCAAAATACACATGCTTGCTCAGACAAAATGTCCTTCCTTGTACCAAGGCCAGCTTTCTCCTTGATTCTCTTAATTGTATCTCCTTCTGCCTCTTTTTGCCCATTCCGTCAAATATCCCCCTGCGCTCTTTCATGTTCAGTAGCACCAGCTTCATTCCATACATTTCATCTTTTGTTTGTTCATTCATTCATTTATTCAAAAGCCTTTAAAAAAATGTGTTTTATGTGTTAAGCACTTCACAAAGTATGTATCAATGAAAATAAAAATAATGACACATAATCATAATCATCATCAACATTTCTTGGTCCTTTCATACATTGTGTCATGCTCACAATGACCCAGGTGGTTATCATTGCTTGTATGTCCCTTCTACAAATAGAGAGATAGAAAGGAACTAGCCACATAGCTAGTAAGGGGTGGAGCTGGCATTTGAAGCTAGACCTTGAGACTGCAGAGCAGTATGGTCTCTGACATTTGGGAAATCAAAAGTAAGTATAAGAGGCAGCCACGAAAACAGGCAAGTACAATGTATGATAATTTAAATAGTGGAAATATGTAAAAGAAACAATGAGAGGCCCAGAGGAGCTGAAGGGAAGATTTTACAGAAGTGTTGCTTGAACTGAGTTTTGAAGGAAGACTAGGACTTTACTAAGATAATATTTTTCTTATTCCTTCCACAGAACTTTGAAATCACCTTTGACTTCTACATTTGACTGAATGCATTCATGGCCCTAACTAATGGCCTCCCTATATGTACATTCTTTGCTCTGTGACTTCATAGTCCCCTCTCACTCTGACCCCACGCTCAGTCATGTGATTTGCTTTGGCCAATGAGACCAACTGTGATGCGATCTTAAAAGCATGCTGTGGATTTCTGCTCATACTCTTGCCTCTTTGCCTTCATTTTGAGGGAGTGCTGACACCAGCCTGCTAGAGAATGAGACAGTGGAAAGAGCAGAGTCAGCCCTGTGATCCCAGCTAGGGCTCCAGGCGATTCTAGAGCCCTTCCGAGATCGGCAGATTCCTGCGTAAGTGCCCCTTCCCCTTCACCCACCCAGCTCATATAGCTGATATGTCCAGCCAAGCCATAGAAACATGAGCAAAAATAAATGTTTATTTTTGTATGTCACCATGGTTTTGTGATTTTTGTTACACAGGATTATTGTAGCAAGAAATGACAGATATAACTCTTTTTTTTTTTGTTTTTTTTGTTTTTTTTGTCTTTTTCCGTGTCCGGCAACGCATCGCAACCCTCAGTGTTGCCCCCGCACCGGACCAGGGACCGGCAACGGGACCGCAACCCTCGGTGTTGCTCCCGCGCCTCGCTCAGCCAGTGAGCGGGAACCGGTCTGTATGTGGGATCCGAACCCTTGGGCGGGAGCGCCACCGCGCTTCCCAAGCGGCGCACTTATCCAGTGCGCCACCGGGCCAGCCCAACAGATATAACTCTTATCTGTACCTCATCTCCCAAGTCCAATTAGTTGTCTGGTGATACTCATTGTACTTCTGTGATATTACTCTCACTCACGTTTTATTCCCTTTCAATTATTGTTACAACTACTCTAGTTCAATTCCTCATTGCCTGTATCTTGGACTACTAGCCTATTAACTGGTCTCCTTGCCTCCAAGTCTCTCTCCTCCTCAACCTGTCTTACAAAAAGTGATTAGGTATTTTTCTTAAAAGACAGTCCTGGTGTTGCCTCTCACCTCTTCAAAGCCTTCAATAGTTTCTTTATTTTGTCAAGACCCAAATCCTCAGCCTAGCATTCAAACCCTCCACACCCATCATCTAGTCCCAAGCTTCCTTTTTGCTTACCTGTTCAGTTCTCCCTTTCCTTATCATTAGTATGCTTCCCTCTGTGCTATCTGACATCCTTCCAATTGCACAGACTCTTCCTTCCATCTAGAATGCCATGCACCCCATTTCCAGACATCTAAATCTTGTCATGACTGCATGTCTAAATCTTGTGTCTTTGCTATAGGAAACTTTGTGATTCTTAATTCTGAGCTTTCCTCAATTTTTTTTTTTTTTGTGTGTGTGCCACTTTTGGAATATTGAACGCTCACTTTTTACCATAGTCATTTGTGTATAGGACTTTACATTCCACAGTGTTAGGTTCTCAGGGATGCTATAACAAAATATCACAAACTAGGTGCCTTAGAGCAACAGAAATTTATTCTCTCATGGTTCTGGAGGCTAGAAGTCCAAAATCAAAGTGCTGGAAGGGCCATACTTCCTCCAAAGTCTCTAGGGAAGAGTCCTTTCTTGCATCTTCCAGCTTCTGGTAGAACCATGTGTTCCTTGGTTTATGACAGTGTGACTCCATTCCCTGTCTTCATTTGGTATTCTCCTCTCTGTGTGTCTCTGTCTTCACATGACATTCTCCTTATGTGTCAGTGTCCAAACTTTCCTCTTTTGTGAAGATACTAGTCATCTTAGATTAGGGCCCACCCTAATGCCTTCATTTTAACTTGATTACATCTGCAAAGACTCTGTTTCTACATAAGGTTATGTTCATGGGTACCATTGGTTAGAACTTCAACGTGTCTTCTTGTGAGGACACGATTCAACTCATAACACCCAGTATATTTGAGGGCAAGCCCTGAGTCATTTTCCTCCTTTACCTTATTACTGCTCTGACTAGCACAGCTCCTCCAGGACAGGGACGGCATCTTCTTCAGTTTGTACCTATTTTGCACATAATATTTGCTCATTGTTCAACTTTATTCTGAACTGAATCAAATTTTTTTTTCCAAAACTTTTTGGAAGGTTTATAAAAGTATTCAGAGGCTGCCAAGAAATATTTATTAAGCATTAATAATATGTGAGGTGTTATGAAGCCTCAAACATTGAGGTGGTTATTAATCAACACATTTTAAAAATCTCAATTTGGCAGAGAGAAAAGTCCCAAATGCACCACCAGAGACTGGCATATTCAATTTGGGAAGGTATGAGTGAGAAAGAAAATAATTATCAGTTGAGTATACTTTCAGATGGGCTAATAAGTTGGCTAACTTAGAAAATTAAGTTAAAACTATTGTACTATCTTCAGCTTTTAAGAAGTGAACATTTAAAGAGACCATTGAGGTCTGTTATGCCTGGAATATGCTAACTGGGGATGGGGTTATGAAAACCAAAAGAGATGGGATTATAGAAACCAAAAGGTCCAGCAAAGAGAAGCCAGAATCCTTGTTTAAAGTCAAGAGATACGGACACTCACTCATTGTTGCAGTCAAATTACCCTCCTGGAAAGAACAACCATGGTGGCACCACTTCTGCTATGGTAGTGCCTGGCTCTAGTGTGGCATCTGTTCATGCTTGCATCTATTGAAATAGCTCCTCTAGTTCACGGTCACTGTCAAACCTCCATGATGACATGCTGGACATCCAGTTCCCTGTCTCATCTCTGGTGACAGCTGGGTTTGTTCTTACAGCCTCATCATCTGTATTTTGAGGTCTCTCCAAGTTCACCAGTTCTTTCTTATCTGAATTTCACTCCCCTTGGGGGGCTTGTGAAATGACTTGCTACACTGCCACATTTAACTGGGATCATGGGAAATCTTCAGTGCTGTCATCCAAGTAGCCATCTCTATGCTAAAGCTTGCACACTGTAGGGGCTGGGAGTCCTGCAAGACTGCTGCCTCCAGGACTCATCGTGGGAAGTAGGGCACAGGTCCCTTCTACTTTTGGACCCCAAACATGTAGGGGATTCTGCTGCCCCACCCCCACCTCTTTTCAAAACACCCTCTCACACATGATTGTTCTCCTTACTGGTGCTGCATTTCCAGTTCAGAGGGTTTTTTTTCATCTCTGGAGTAGTAAAAATTCACTCATATTTTATAAATTATTCTAAATATGTTCTTTTTGGCATTGATTCGTGCTTTGATTCCTTCAGTATTAGGCCTTTTGAGATTAAAAAACTTTTTCTTTAAAACTATCGTCCCACTATGTGTTTCCAAAATTAATTTTGAAACTCAGAAACTAAAAATTGGCTCTATTTTTTTTTTCTCTTTGCACCCTGCTTTCATGACTCTAACCTGATGGTACTAAATTTAGACTGTGTCCTCTCTTACCTGTAAATGGGTGGAAAAGTACTGGGACCTCAAATAATCCCTCAGCTGGTATATTGCCTTGACAGTGTACACAGCTGTGTCTGCCACTGTCCCCTGTTGAACTGTTTGTACCCTCAGTATATGTTTAATGAAGACCACTCCAGAATCTACAGGAAAGTTCCTTTGAATGATTTTACATGAGAACACAGAATTTAAATTTAAACCCCTAAATGAAAGAATATATTTGGAATGTGTTAGATTCCCGGCCACATCTCCCAAGGAGGCAGGTAGCCAACAATTCTCATAGCTTTTCTTCAATTTTTGTTTTTGAAAGTTAACATGTCTTGCAACTGTATTTAAGTTATGTATTGCCAGCATTGATTTCTATTTTATCCTCTACATTTATTAATAGGGCCCTTGGTTCTGTAAGCAAAAGCAAAAGAATGTGTTTCCTTGGGTAAAATGCCCCTCATAATAAAAAATTGCCAAAATTAAGAGTAGAAAAACAGAAAACATAGTCTACTGTGCATGAAATGTCAAAGGCATATGATGTTTTTGTTCAATTCTTAGAAGATGTGAAAACTTATTTTATGTTTGTGCCATGAAGGAAGACTGACATGCACATCAAAGAGAGTTTTAATGCCAACCTTCCCTGTAATTTGACCGTGAAGAGCAATATCAAAACACTACATTTGTTCTTAAGTATTGTGATTTGACCAAAATTCTGAAACTTTAAGCTTCCGTTCAAAGATCTCACATCTCTCTCCACAAGCTTGAGAATGTTTGTGGAGACAAAAAATTGCTAATCTGCTATCTGTTGTCAGGTCAAAACTGATTATCATAAGTTATAGCCAGTTTTAAATGAGAATGCTTAACAATTTAAAAAAATATGTTTTTGAAACATGCTTAACAATTTTAAAAGATATGTTTTTGAAATAGTAATTTTTTATCCTTCAGAGATTCCTTTGGCTACTATATTTATACTCTTGCCAATCATTCAGAATGTGGGTGGTGAGTTTGTTTTGTATAAATTTTACTCACAACCTAAAAAATAAATCAAAGACATCAGGTTCAAAAACCTTTCCTATTATCTTAAATTAACAATTCCAGAAAGTCTGCAATTCATGGAACTTGGTAAAAAGAGATTAGAGCTTCTCAGAGGTTTTTACAAAGTCAACTTTAATTTTATGAAACTGCTTCTGATTTAGAAGGATTATTTATCTTCTACCCAACATCTAAGTGCTCTGTCCAATTAACAAGACTTTGACCACCCATGACAGAGTTTATCCCCTGGTTATCTCACTTGCAAAAGCGATGTTGATGGAATGTGTGATAAGCTCTAGTTTTTTTCAAGTAATAGTCTCTAGCCTCTTCCAGAATAAAAGCTAAGAAAATATTCTGTGATTCCTAACAACTGATTGATTAGGGATGACATGTCAAGCTTTGAGTTGGAGATTCAGTGATTGGGTCTTGCCCTGGAGGTTCAAGTTCTCACGTCCTCCTCTGAGCTGCAGCTAAACATGTAACGAAGTTGCCTGGTTAGCTGATGTTACCTCAGTACTGTCTACCACTCTGGGCATCATACACGATTTGCCTGTTGTGTGGCAAAGATAGGCATAGTGAGGCTTGGTGTGGGAAGCTGTTGACAGATGAGCAGTCCTCCATGCTGCAGAAGTCAGAACAAAAGAGCTAATCACCTATGGCAGTGAGAATGAGGTCACCAGCCTTCCTTCCTAAGTAAACAGATGGAAAGAGTTTGCAGTTCATTTCTTTCCAAGGTAACAATTACTTCATTTCTATGTTTAACAGTAACAGAACCAAAAGTTCTTCTCCTTGGGGAAATTTTATTTTTCTTTAATTATTCTACCCAAACAGCAAGAGACCTGAGTCTTCTGGGGTAGAAGCAGTGAAGTCAAGGCTAAATCATTTTTCTTATGATGCACAGCATTTGGGTAAAATATCACTGCAGGGGCACAAAGATGGTCCAATGACTTGAACAAGTGCTGTGTTCCTAGAAAGGCAGAATGCTATCAGAAAAATCTTCATATAAATACCATTGCACCTTTTTTGAGAGTTGACATCATTTGGTACTCTCCTTGGAGTTCTCGGTTCATGTAATTTCTTTCATCTCCCCTTCATCTTTCCTTTAATATGTCAGTTGGCAAGGCAAAGTGATGGAGTGGCCACGAGTCTCTAGTGAACTCAAGAACCATGTTCCTATTTAACTATGACATAAAACTCACAGATCAAACTCAGTTTCCTTTTCTCTTATGATTGTCAAAGTTATATGCTCTGCAAATTTTCAAGGCTAAACAAAGAAATCTGCTTCAATGATCTTTTGTCATTTCATAGATGTTCATGTCAGGCTGTGAGCCTTACACAAATATGCCTGTGGCACAAAAATTAGCCCTCAAATTAAGTGTTTGTTCTTTTTCCATCTGATTAAGGCTGATTACACGCAAGCACATCAAGAACATGATTCACATTATTAAAATATAAAGCTTCAGCATTATTATTCTCAAGTGATCCTATTATTAATTTATTAGGCATGTGTCTTGTAATGAGCTCAAGATTTCTGTTACACAAAAGAATAGCATTATCATGTATTAATAAAATAGGCAAAGTATGAACCTCAGACTTATACTGAAGACAAGTTACATACTGATATCTTCAAGTCAAGATCTAAAAAATGTTGCTGTGTAATTCAGGAAAAATTCTGAAGATAATCATTACAGGACTGTCTTTCTTTGTTTAAAAGATCAATTAGTAATTCAAAACCAGGTAAACAGCTAAAAACAGAGACTTCTTGGAAAAGGTTTCCTTCTTGATTTTATTCATCCATTTTTTTTCCTTAAAAAATTATAGGTAATAAACAGAAACCAAGAAAAGGAGAGCCCTTTCCAAAGATTTCCTAGTCAAAGTCATTTTTTCTTCTCAGATCTACTTCGTACACTTGTTTGACACAGTAATAAATACTTGTGAAAGTTTTATTAAAACTTCCAAAGTTTTTACTGCCAGAAAATTGCCTTTTTCAATGAGGAAATTTCAAGCATGAGGACTTACCCTTCTTTGCTTTTCATCAAATCTGATAAAGTGTGAGATTGTTGACAGCCTGATGTGCTGATATGAATTCCTATGGTACAAACTTGATTTCTGTTTCCAATTATGAAATAAAATAGTAGATTTTGTATTTTTTTAAGATGATAATTAATTCACTATTATGATGAAATTCCTGACATGGCTATCCCAGCCCCATTTTTTGAACTATCAGAAATTGTTAAAATAAGACGGCATTCCTTGAGAGACCAATGGTGCAATGGCACATAATAGTGAAAAATGATAGAATTGAGTAGTTTAGAAGATTTAGGGCTAATGTTCTTTGGTTCTTGTTTACCAAAAAAGAATAAAACTAATGACATAGCTTAAAAACCTGTACCTGTTTTGAACCAAATCTAAGGAGAGCGAATATCAAGAAAAATATCAGTTGGCTAGGGCTAGAGCAGGGTGTGTGATCATGCTAGAAGCCAATGAATACTGTAAGGATTGAAAGAGTGTGGCACTCACTGCCCGGTATGGCCTTGCCTCCTATGTTTCCATAGTGCTTTGTGATTTCATTCATTCATTCATTCACTCAGCAAATATTTATGGACAACCTACATCATACTAAGTGCTGGACTAGGCTATGGGCCTATATTAATGCCCTCATAAAGGTTAACATTTTTCTCTCTCGTGAGTTGTAATAAAATAATTGCACAATTAAAAATCAATTACAGCCATAATAAGTGTTATTAATGAATGGGCATACAGTTCAATCAGAGACTACAACAGAGAGAGTTTGCAGAAGTAGAAGCCCAGGTGTGATCTGATGGAGGTAAATATTTGCTAAATACTTGCTTACCCCTTGATTACTAGCTTTTTTCTTTAAGTTAAAGAATTAATTATGGCTAAAGTGACCTATCCTAAACTCGAAAGAATGTCACAGCAGAGAATCAAATAACCATTAATTCCTCCAGCTTTAGGCACCAGATGATATAATCAACAATATTTAACTTTATTAAAAAAAAAGCCTCTTTGAAGTAACCTATTGTAGTTTTTTAAAAAGGACTAAATAAAAAAATATATAGAATTACTTTGGAGAATATTATCTTGTAGAATATATAGCATAATGTCATTTTTAATCATAGAAACAAATATTTTCTCCTGCTTCTTAAGTGAAGAGAAAATTAATTTACAATTCCTTTGATGGCCTTGGCTTTCATTAATTTATTTCCATTACATTTTGAGGTCAGGGATGCTGAAAGAGATATCAGTGACATCAGTCTTGAGTCATAAAACCAGTGCAGTGGGGAATTTTCTTTTTTTTTTATTTTATTAAATTAACAGAAGATTGTCAGTAACAATATTCCTACACTGAACAGTACATTGCAGAAAATAACATGCATAAATAACATACTGAACAAAAATTAAACACAAATCTTAGAAAAAATTTATTTTACAAAAAATGCCTTTAGGTGTGACATTGCCTTTTTACATGAATGCGAGTTGAATAGTTGTCCTTGGGTAGTGGTTTTCAGTGCTTCAATATGTGAGAATCATCTGGACTCTTTGTGAGATGTAGAACGGTCTCCTCGGACCATTGCAATGGAGATTAGGATTCAGTGGCTATGGGATGGGCCTAGGGATCAGCATTTTCACAAAGATTCTGGGTAATTCTTCTTTGAGTGATCTGTGGTTTGAGAAACACTGTTCCAAATTATAAAATTTTTATTTTTATTATGTTCAACCCAGGTAAGTGTGATTATCCTCACCTACTTAGCCTGAGGTTGACCAGAATTTTTTCAATGAAAGGTGAGGAGCAGAAACAAATCCTTCAAACAGAAGCAAACAACAAACATAAAATAAAAAACAAATCCCTTCTTTCTATGAGTAAGATTAAAGTCTCAAATTATAAATGCCTGGTTCAGGGAACATCTTACGATGAATGATGTTCATTTCGTACATGTACAATGCCCTCATGTATGAATTGATACTGGAAGGTCAGGAGAGAGTTAACAGAGCAGCAGGGCATGGGGATCCTTGGGGGCTGCAAGGATCAGAGGAAGAAGGGTGGAAAGAGAGGCTGGAGACTGAGGAAACCTACAAGGCTTTACAATTTTGTGTAAATTGGATATTAAATATTTGCCTAGGCAGGAGATAAATAAAGGTCTGCAATGAAATATTTCTGGTTTTGTAGTCACTACAAACAAAGTGTTCAAGGAGTTTTATGGTTGGTTTGCTTATTGTGGTGGTTATATAACTTTGAATGACTTTAAAGAACCTCTTTCAATAAAGTCTTTGTGCTTCATATAAAGAAATTTTGGTCGTAGGTAATTCATTTAGTGTAGGCCTCTTTGCATATACATTACACGAATAAAATAAGAATATTTAAAACACCTACAGATTTCCTGTCTTCCTTCCTTCCTTCCTTATCTCCCTCCTCTTCTTTCTTTCTTTTGAATTTGAGGCATGTTTGATTTAGTGTTTTGGTTACTGCTGGCTTAGTAGTAAAGACTGGGCGTCATGTCCTGCACTGTTGTAATTGGTGAAAGATGCCGATTTCAGCGTTTTTATATGGGGGAAGAATATGAATGTATCGAGGTGTCAGGAATAAAAACAGTGCAAAAGAAGGCATGAAATAAGAATAAGTGATTTAGAGGGGCAGAAGAGGGTTTTTTGCACACATGAAGAAAATAGAAAGCATAACAGAGGTTGGAAATCAAAAAGAATATTGAATAGAATGCCCAAACTTTGTCACAAAGGTGAGTTGGTTTAAAAAAAAAAAATCAGTATTCCCTCTCCCCGGTTTTATTTAGTGTCCCATTTCACTTTGAGCTTTTGGAGATTTAAGTGTCAACAAATGGCTGAATAGAATGCCCAAACTTTGTCACAAAGGTGAGTTGGTTTAAAAAAAAAAAATCAGTATTCCCTCTCCCTGGTTTTATTTAGTGTCCCATTTCACTTTGAGCTTTTGGAGATTTAAGTGTCAACAAATGGCTTTATGTCTTCTGTTTGAGAAGTACTGGCAGGGTCTGATATGGTATATAAATCTTGCCAAGTTTTTCCAAGATAGTCTTTTTTTTGGCAGAAAGAACAATTGATACAGGAACTGATCAAGGGTAATTGAAATCAGACTCTATTTTGATAGATGAGGTATAAATATTCTCTCTGTAAATAAAGTAAAATCCCCTCAATATGTGAATTTACAAGAGCTGTGAGACTGTCTTCAGGCCTCTTACTCTGTCTAGAGGCTTTTCATTTCCTTGGAAGTGGAGCACAGTATGTATTTTCTTATGAATTGAAGGTAAAATAACATTGTCTATAAATATTGCTTGCCAGGTATGGGAGGTTGTGTTGCATATTTAAAATACATTAAATATTTAATGAATTAATATCTTTACCTCACATTCTCAGAATTTATTCAGGATATCTTTTCAAAATTTTAAAATTCTAAGAAATTTTCTAAATTTCACTCAGAAATATCTTAAAATAGGTGAATTATTTGATGGTTTTTTGCTTGGTTGTGTTCATTGGGAAGGAAATACATATGGTGCTCTACTTCGGGAAATTTATCAACTAAAGCTAAAAACTTCAATATATACATATGAAATAAAGAAGTGCAGGAGATCCTTACAGAAATGCATGTAAGTATTACTATGTTTTGATAAATATATATTTGCACTAGTAATATGAAAGACCTGAAAATAACTAAAAAATGAAACTTAACCAAAGTTAAAATGTTGAAAATTAAATTATGTCTTATGAAGTGCAAGTTACCTATTTATGAAAAGTAAATTTTGTCTGGTTTATTTAGTAATTTTTGATAATTTTTTTATACCCATCTCTATCCATCATAAAATTATTAAATTATTTATTTATCTTCCTTCATTAGTTCTTTTTAAAGAATTTATTACAAAGTAGTTTTTGTTTAAAATGCTTATAGAAAAGATAAAACAAGATTTCCAAATGAGAAAAGCTAAAAGAAGTCAAACAAATTTCTCATTTCACATCTGAGTAATATTTATCTTAATGCCATTTATTTTGTTAAATATGATATTGTGTAATGATTACTTTTGAAATAACCATTCCTTATATTGAATCACATAAAATTGACTTTTATTTAGGTCAAACAGCGAGAGTATCAATGATTTCAAAATGTTCAACATTTATATGTACCAAACCTTCATTTTTTGTTCTTGAATTTGCATTTTAGCTCATGATGTTGTTTTCTATGCACGGTGTTCTATGAATTTAGCTTAATGTGTAGCTAACAATTTATCCATTCTGTAATTATAGTTATACCTTATAGGGATTTGTGTTAAGCAATCAATTGTTATTGTGGTTTTGTTATGATTTTTCCTGAATTTCCTCAAAGGAGATATTTATTGAAAAGGAGAAAAGGAAAAGATGATCTGAAATTCAGAGAAATTTCAAAAAACAAGAGAAAAAATGTTTAATTGATAATGTAGTAAGGTAAGCATTTATGGAGCTTACTAGTTCCCAAAACAAAAATTTATTTCTGCTTCATGCTAGATTATGTTTCCTTTCAATAGCAATTTTGCTGTTTTACACAACACTTAAAATCTATCATAGACATTATGGAATGGAAGGCAGATGTAGAGGTCACCATTTAAGCAAGTTTTACTTGACCCGTTCTGAATTAATCTGTCTCTATCCTATTTCTAATAATCTCCAGGGATGGATATTTCAGAACCTCTTTCAATAAAATGTTCCAATACTTAAGAATTATTAGTACTGAAAATTTCTCTTCTTATTTATTTCATTTTCATATGATTATAGAAGTAATAAATATTTATTTGATATTTTGAAAGATACAGAAATTAACACAGAAGGAGTAAACACACCGATCTCCATAATCTTACTAGTAACTTCTGTATAGCTAAAATAATTCCTCTTGTTTTTCAGTTTAGTTTTTAATTTCTTGTCTTTTGGTATTACGGCTTTTTAAAATTACCTTTTTAAATTCTTCATATTTCTAAGTTGTGAAACCCCAGTTAAATAAAGTATTTTATTGGTGTTATTGTTAATATTGATTCTATGTGTTTCCACTTTGGACATTTGTTTCTTTCTGGTAGTATATCAAAATTTGAATGTTATATTAATTCTTTTAAACATTAGAATATCAATTAATGCATTTTATTAGGCTTTGAAATGTACTGGAAATAATTTGACAACATAATAACGGGAGTAGTGAACCTAAATATAGATATATTTGAAATTCCATAGCTTGCTAAAGTGTAATTACTAAGTGAATGCCTTATATTAATTCTCCTTGCAGGCTAAAATCATGGTTATGCAGGGAAGAAGGGGGATGGAAAATAGATGGTTTATTGTTCTAAAACCTGGGTAGGTGGATTCATTCACACTGAGAACATTAAAAAAACAAAAACAAAAAAAACCCCTACATGTGTAAGAGGCCCAAGAATACTTCAGGGAAATCACCATAAAGTAATCCTTTATTTATTGATTCACTTAGCAAATACTAATTTAATGACTACTATAATGCTGGCACCACAGATACAAAAATGAGTGACATGTTCCCTACCCTGCGGGAATGCTATTTTGATAGAAAAGACTGAAATACAAACCAAAAATTACAGTACAGTAAGAGTAGGTGAAAGTATGAAGTGTAATGGGAGAATAAACTGGGGTGTCTGGGAGACTTCATAGACGAGGCAACATTTTCATTCCCTCCTGAAGAAAGGGGAACTCTTCATCAGGTGGGTTTATAGGAGAGCGGCTATCTGTTCTTGGGATACAGGATGCATGCAAGTGGAAAGAGTAAGAGATGAGGAACCTTTTCTGTGTGAAGAAATCTCATTAGTAAAGGAAAAGCAAATGTCTGAGTAATGTTCTTCATTAATCTATTTTATAGATAATACGGCCAAAATTTTATTTGATTTTTTTTTCTGAATTTTCTTACTCCAAATTTATTTCTAATTTATTTTTTTCTGCCTTTCCTTTACTATTATTTTGAAACAAAGGCTTGTTATGCAGCATTAGATTATTACTCATCAGTGAGTTCACTATAATGGAAAGCCGAAGAGATTTAGCACTATCTATACCAGATTCTCCACTTTGTGCTCCTTGGTCTCGGCTTCCTATTCCATAAAATGGGTGAGGTAGATTATATAATCCTGTTTAATTTTAATCAATAAAAATACTCTGAGTTTTTAACTGTATACATAGTATGACACTGCTTCAGATATTAGGATGATCAAAAATATCTGGCTATTTTGTTTTCTTGATGTTCTAAATTGGTTGAGAGAAACCATGATTTTGAAAACTGCAATGGAAATTTTTAACTGTATACATAGTATGACACTGCTTCAGATATTAGGATGATCAAAAATATCTGGCTACTTTGTTTTCTTGATGTTCTAAATTGGTTGAGAGAAACCATGATTTTGAAAACTGCAATGGAAATGTTTTTAATTATCTTGGTAAGTAGTTCTGGGAACAATAAAATGTGATCTTCACAGTCATTAATAAGAAAATGTTTAGCCTAGCAAAGGAAGAGAGAGCTGGATAATCGCAAAGAAAAACAAATACGCCAGAGCTATTTTGTGTAGATGAGGATAACCCAAGAAACATCAATAAAATCAATCTACTGTTGAGAGCGGTGTCCCATTCCCACTTTCTTCTTAGCAGTTATTCCAGATCCTAATTAAAAGTGGTTTTTATTATTATTTAAATGTTCCACAGGGAAAGGCTTGTCACCTTTTAAAAATACTTTTGCAGAACAAAGTGCCTCAATGTCATGAAATAAGGATACAGGCAGGAAAAGACAAATGAGCTTTGGCAATGTTTTCCCACATGGATAAATCCAGAAGGAGAAGTTAATAAATCAGAAAGAGACATTGCCTTGAAAGAGAACTTTGTCCATTCCTGAATATTTTAAACTTACAGAAATGGGCTCCCTCAGGATTTATTCTACCTTTTATCATTTCTGCATCAAAGGGGGCTGGGGAATCTAAACGCTAATTTAAGGCTAACACTAAAGCAAACATAGGTTTAAATAATTTCAAAATCAGAAAATTCTATTTTTATAACAATGTACAATTACAATAGAGACTAAGCATTT
>NW_007728714.1:71789-76895 GCF_000696425.1 Galeopterus variegatus | reverse complement strand
TTAAAATTTTCCATTTAGAAAATTTTCTTCAAAATGCTTAGTCATAATTTTATTTAATAAATCCAAATAGTAAAAAGCAATTCCAATATCTTATATAAATGAGCAGGCTTTCCAGATATAGTTTATTTTAAACCTTGAGTTATTAAGACAATTATAATGCTTATTCTCAACTTTAATTACAGCATTATTTGGGAAATTTTCTAAAAAGTTAATATAGAATATTTAATATATTATTAATTTTCTTTTGCATGTTTTTCCTACTTAAATTTTGAAGTGTTAACTTTAAAGAATATAAATATGTAATCTAAATTTTGTTCTATCAATAGTTATTCTTCTAAAGGATATCTTATACTATCAATATTCTTATTTTTATTTCTTTTCTATCTGAATACTTATATTATAAAATAATTTTAAAATGCCATTCTTTGTATCCACCTATGTGTCTCATATGGAATAATAATAAAAGTGTACTTTATTTCACATATAAAGATGATGCTTAATCTGCTTTTCAGTCTTCTTTTCTTTCTTTGATCAAAATAAAAAATATACCTGAATATTATAGACTAACTTCAGATGCTTTAGTGAATTACTTTAAAGGGTATTCCCACTTTTCTTATGTTTTGTTATCTACTTTTTATTTTAGGACTGGCTTGAGTTACTTACTTCAGTTATTTACAGTAGGTGCTAATGAGGTCATAAGTTCAATCCACATGAGGGAATGTAAAGGTAATGGCATGCAGACCTGGCAATCTGCTTTGTTAATGCTTCATGTTAATCCCAGTGGCAACAAAGCTAAGGGTAGGCATAGTGCAGCAAAATGCATACCACTCCTGGAAAAACTAGAGTATATTCCCCACAGCATGAGGCAAATATAGTAGATGAACAGTGGTCCAGAATGAATGATAGACATTGAAGGGCATCAACCCATTACTTCTTCTCCCATCATATGTGTCATAGTCCATTTGGTGCTGCTATAACAGAATACCTGAGACTGGGTAATTTATTATAGACAGAAACTTATTGACTCGTGGTTCTGGAGGCTGGGAAGTCCAACATCAAGGTTGGCACCTTGCAAGGACCTTCTTGATCTGTCATTACACGGTGGCAGAGCAAAGAAAGGGAAGGAGGGAGACAAGGGGAGGAGAGAGAGAGAGAGAGAGAGAGAGAAAGAAAGAGAGAGAAAGGGGGCTAAACTTTCCTTTTTATAGCAAACCCCCTTTCGAGATAATGGCATTATCCATTAATGATGGTGGAGCCCTCATGACCTAATCACCTCTTAAAGGTCCGCCCTCTTAACACTGTACAATGGCAATTAAATTTCAACATGAGGTTTGTAGGAGACAAACATCAAACCATAGAAATATGTGTTATCCTATTAGTCAGATGATCAAAGGACCTGGATACTTCTAATGCTAGAGAAGCAAATGCCAACTTTTAAAAATCCTTATTTTATTACAAAATATAACACATGTAAAGAGTAAAAACATAACTATGTGGATTAATGAATAATTATAATGTGAACTCCCTTGTAATTTCCTCCCTCTTCTCCAGCAGTCAAGAAATGGAACACTACTAGCACTCCAGAAGCCATGAGATCACTGATCATAATACCCTGCCTATCTCTGGAGGTAACTGCTATCCTTATGTCATAATTGCTTCCTTGCTTTTCTTCACAGTATTGCTACATATGCTTGTTTGTTTAAATAATATGGTTTTGTTTTACTATGTTTTTAAGCTATATAAATAGAATCACACTGTATGCATGCATCATGTTTCTTTAGCTTAACATTATGAGTCACATTTGTGTGTAGCTGTAGTCTATTTATATTCTATTTACTTTCATTGCTGTGTGGATGTGCTTCATTATTTAAAAATAATTCTATTACAGATGGAGCTATTGTGAACAACACTGCTATGAACTTTCTGTACATATATCCAGAAGCACATGTTCGTAATTTTATAAAGAAGTGGAATTTGAGGGTCATGGAATATGTTCATACAGCTAGTAAATGGCCCATTCAGATTTGCTATTATATTTATTAGATTCTCCTAACACCCAACTCTACCCTACACATAAAACTAATCAAAGTGAGTACTCATATATATAACAATAAACTGTAAGTACTGCCATACAACCTATGTGTTTTTTACTTGATAATAGTTAATAAACATATTTCTTAATAATAAAAATTAATATAAAATTTTATTTGGCAATTATCTACTATGTATTAAAAGTTTTAAAAAGTAACTTGCTATTATAAGTAGTTAAATATGAATGCAGACAAATTTTTTTTATTTCTTTTGAATAAATTCCCAGATGTAAAATTGATAGGTTAAGGATGAAACATTTTTAGAGTTTTCAGAAAACTTAGCACAATTTACTCAACAATAATTTATAAAATTATCTATTTTCTGTAAAGGTCACCAATTTTAGTATTAAATATAATATTTTACAGTAGCCAAGTTTATGATAAAAATAGTATCCTATTCAGCATTTCTTTGATAAAACTGAGGCTAAATAATTTTTTCTGTATTATTTTTGCTTACATTAACTTTATTTATATTTAAATTTATTCTTATTTTTTCCTTCACTTACTGTTGGAAAAACATCCATCATTTTACTTGAGGTTTTCTAAAACTTTTAACTTGGTATATGAATATTGTGTCTGATAAATATGTTGAAATGTGTTTTGTCAGTTTGTCATTTATTTTTTAATGTTTTAAATTTTTTTTGTGTGTTTTTTATTATCTAGTGTTAAAAATTTATGTAGTAAAGCCATTCTTTCTCCTTTGTGATATTTGCTTTTGGAGTTTAATTCCTAAAGATTATTGAATATTTATAAGAATATCAAGTAGAAAAGTGTTTTTCTAGCACTTTTGAAATCTTTTATTCTCAGGCTGCCATACTACAAAACATTGTAGGACATGATTCTTATATAATACCATATTTTTTACCTTTAAGCATTACTCTATTTGGAAATTATATTGACGTATAGTGAATATTTTGTTGTTTAATTTTTTCCAGGTGGTTAAACAGTTGTCCAAGTGCCAATAATTATAAGCATTTCACCATTGTCACCATTGATATGATATGATCTCTGTATCATATACTAACTTTTCTCTAGATATTTTATTTTTTCCATTGATTTATTTATTCCTGAGTCAGGAATTTATATTAACATCAGGTTAGACAAGTTCCCTTAATTTTATTCTTTTTCAGCCTTTCTTCCCTTTTTATTAGTCATTCTTTAAAATGAATTTTAGAGTCAATTGTCAAGCTTTGAAATATTATCTCATTGTTTATTGATTGGTAATGCATTGAATGTGCAGGTACATTTTTGAAAATTTATGGATTTACAATGTTGAGCTTTGCCAACAAGGAGCATTGTTCATCTTTTTGGTTATTCAAGTCTCATAGGTCTTAAACTGAATATTTTTAAAGAAATATCAATAAGTTTGGAAAACATGCTTCAATGTTTAAATATACTCAGAATAAACATAAAGCTAACTATGTATTGACTTTCATTTTGTCTTGGAGTAAACAAAATGAGGGGAGGAGAAATCTCAAACTATACTAAATATACTTTATTTCCACCTGTTTGTTTTTTAGCAAAATCCTATTATGAAGAAAGCTTTTATAAACAATCCTTAAAATAGTGTGTGATAAAATCAAAATAGAACAAAACATTAAGAAACACATTCACTCTACCAAATCACTGATGAACAAGTGATTGATCTAATTGCAAATACTGTAATAGAGAAAGAGAGACAGATGCACAGTACTCATTCGAATTTCCTAAAGATTAGAGATCACTAAAGAGATGAGATCAGCCAGTGCTCCATTATATCCAGCAGGTTTGCCTCTATGTGTAACTCTGGAATAGGATAATGAGTGACGTACAAATATGCCTAAGCTCATAAGGAAACAGCAAACATCAGCAGAAGCACAGATATCAGGAAGAGACCTGCCAAGATTTCAGACATTGGAATGATAAAGTCATGCTGTAGAACAATGTTAACATATCTAAAGGAAGGTAAGCCAGAGAATAAGGAAAATTTACCCAGTGCATTAAAAAAGATAAGCATATTAAAGACAAAAAAAATTAATAACCCAAACTAAAGGGAAGGTAATGGTAGTATAGCACTTAGAGGGAAGTACACAGAGCTTAGTTTTGGACATGTTAATATTGAGATGTCTATTATACATCCAAATGCAGATGTCAAGTCATCTGTGACTCTATTAATGTGGAGTTCAGGAGAGAAGTACCGGCTAGATATATAAATTTAGGAGTCAGCATGGTGGTTTTCCATATAAAATTAGGGGCTCTGTATACAATAGTGGAAAGGAAGATATTTGTTTTATCTACAGTATAGTGTTTTCCAGACAATTAGCTTAGATAGAAATAAAGGTATAGGTGTTGGGAATGTAGGGTTAGGGTGATTAATACCTGGTGAATTCATAGTAGAATTGTTGGAAGTCATGTATCCAGTCTTCAAATGTAGTATGAAGACTTGATGCCCGGAGCTGCAGCTATCTTGAAACAGTAAGGAGAAATCTTTCCCACAAATTAGATATTTTTGAGTAGTGGAACTAATACCATCAGGTGCCAACTTCTAACATTTTTGATTTCTGAGAAAAAAGAATCCCTTATTTTGAAAGTCATGTTGGTTAGTTTCTGATTACTTGCAGCCTAAGAAATCCTAACTACAAAAGACACAAAGGACAGAGCATTAGAAATGTGTGGAATTCTACTCCAAAGCTAACCTTCATATTAGTGGTAACTTTAACCAGAGCCATGACTAATTTGATTGCAATGCTCATATGGAAATAAAATGACAAAAAAGTTTCCAGAAAAATATTCAAAAAGAAAAGTTGGGGGGGGGGATGAGCATTTAGTCATGCCAGATATACAAAAGAGTTATGGATATTTAAAAATTTACACTGTGTGGTATTTCTACACAAATAGGCATATCAATGGTACCAAACGAAAACTCCAGAAGTAATCTCAACCTTGTATGAAAACTTAGTGTTTTATAAAAGTAACATCTCAATCAGAGGGAAATTTTTACTATTTGGTAAATGCTGTGAATTGAATACCACCACCC
>NW_007728714.1:70507-71182 GCF_000696425.1 Galeopterus variegatus | reverse complement strand
GTAAGCAATAAATTTCATTTTCTTACAAATTACCCAGTTCTGTGTATTTTGTTATAAACAACAGAAACAGACTAGTATGATAAATGATGCTGGGACAATTACATGGCCGGATGGAAAGAATTAAAATTGGATCCATACCTGGCTTCATATATCAGGATACACTCAAGATGGATTGGAGACCCAAATGTGGAAAGAGAAACCATCAAAAAAAAAAAAAAAAAACCAAAAAGAAAAGAAAAGAAAAAAGAAAATATGGATGAATTCTTTTATCTGACGATAAGGAAAACTTTCCTAACTATTGGCTTAAAATCCAGAAGTAATGAAAGACTGATGAATTTGACTACATAAAAGTCAAAATAAGTAAACAAATAAACCAGTAGATTAAAAACCTACAAATCAAAACCAAACAGAAGTAAACATAACTGTGTATCAAATTCCTGACTTAAATGAATGGAGAAAAAGATTATTTCAGGTAATTCTACAATGCAGAATTTTGACTGTACTTCAAAGATTTCTTTGATTCCTTAGCAAAACACCAAAATAACATAAAATAAACATTTTCATTTCTATCCTTAAGAAATCAAAGCAAAATTTTCAACTAAGAGGTATTTTCCTACTTGTCTACCAACCTATCTCTCTGGTATACCAATTATGAGCCCTGAGACAATGATCATA